>NC_079229.1:11181065-11225270 GCF_029633865.1 Lampris incognitus
AAGTCCGCCATTTTGTTCCCCACCTCCATAAAGGTACTTTCCGCTATCTGCAGACTTAACTGAACACGAATGGATATGGTGAAAATAAGGAGGCACAGGTGAAGAAGAGAGGTAGGGATTGGAAACCCCCGGCACCACGCATACCCCCCCCACACACACTCATACACACACCGTCCCCTGCAGTCTCTTTGATATCTTTATGCAAATATGATCGGGTTGATGTGGGAGGGAGGGGAGGATTAATAGCTGTGGCGGTGGACTCAGCGTAGCCTCGGTAGCAATGGATTGTGGGTCGGTGCAGCAGCTCCGGGGCACAGCGGGCATCCGCTGCTGTGTCTGCAGGTAGGACGGCACGCGGACAGCGCTGCTAACAACTAACAAGACTCACATCTGGACAGACAGGCAGGACCGGGTGGTGTGGCGAACTCCGGTGAAAGAGATCCTGCACACACCACCTCTGTGTCCTCAGCTGTCACCATCCTCTGGCTGAGCAAACACACACATGCATGGGACGAGCTGTTAACAGAGATGCTTTTCTGATGAATATATGAAAAAAGAAAACAGAACACGAATGATTAATTTTACTCTCACCTTCCGGGAGAGGGGGTATCAGCTAGACCCCTCACTGCAGTAAGGTGATAAATTGGCCTGAAAGCACCACTTGTATCTGAATAATCACCATGTAGATTATGTGGTCATGGGAACACTGAAGCAACACACCCTGTTAAACAATTAATGAGAGGGAAACACAAAAAGCAACCCGCAAGCACAGCACGTGAGAGTGGGAGGAAGGGTGCGTGGCATATTTCAGAGATGATGTGACTTTTAAGAGTGCGGGTTTTGCTTCAGACCTACTCATTGTGGACTTCATCTGTCTCGTATTAGACGGTCTGATTGTGCTCGTGTGGAGTCGAGGGCTGCTGCAGAGGCACGAGAGGCTGAGCTTGTGCTCTCCTGAAGGCATTCTGCGTGCTCTCGTGTCAGTCCCGCTCACTGCCGCCGATGACCAGATCCATCATGACACGTGGACAACAAAGAGCTACAAGAATGCCTGCCTTGGTGCTCACACGCGCACGCATACACACATGCATGCACGCACAGACGCGCGCGCGCACGCACCCCCACACACATGCATGCATGCACGCACCCACACACATACATGCATCGCGCAGGCGCGCGCGCACACGCATGCATGCAAGCACACGCACACACATCACTGCATCTTAGAATACACACGCACATACACACACACACACACACACACACATCAGTGCATCTTAGAAGGCAGTACACAACGCACTATCTCCCCGGAACACAAGCCTATCCCCACACACAGGGCGCATTACATGTCACAGAACACAGGCAAATCTTTAAGCGCCGTATCCAAATAAAAGCCCTGTCACATAAAGCCCCTCCACACCAAATCCAGCGCGGCGTTCCGCGGTGCCAGGCCAGAACTTAGCCGGTGCAAAGAGTACCCCCCCCCCCCAGATAAAGCTCTCTGGTAGAAAATTGGTAGAGTCCAGCCGTCAGTGTGTTCCGGGCAATTCTTTAAATGAGCAGGAGATTAGGGAAGTGCATGGTGATTAAGCTCATTTGAAGTATTGAGGATCCGTCTGGGCATTGGCAAGAGCCACACTTTAATTAATCTGGTAATGGATGAGAAAAATAAGCACTCTTACACACATATCAGCATTTTGCTGAAGAGGGAGGACGCGCAGGAGGAGGAGGAGGAGGGCAGGTGAGGTGTGTGTGTGTGTGTGTGTGTGTGTGTGTGTGTGTGTGTGTGTGTGTGTGTGTGTGTGTGTGTGTCGGGGGGTGTGTGGGGGGGTTGACTTTTTAAAGGCAGACACAGGGAGGGAAATGGAGCACGTTGCCTACAGGGAAATTAGCACTGAGTGCAGCCTGATGGATGCACCATTGTATCTATGCCATAATGGACAAAAAAAGAAACCTGAAAAATGCATGCTCCCCCCCCCCTTTTCCTCCCCCTGTTATCACCTCCTTGCCCTTGTCCGTGACTTTTCCCTGGAAAGGAGGGGATGCGATAAGATTACAGATCACGTGACAAGAAGAGACAGAGTGTCGGACGCAACCAGACGGTGCAAGCTGCGCCACCACGGCTGGGAGCGGCGGCGGCGGCGGCGGCGGCGGCACAGCTCTGTTTTGATGCGCCTCCCAGTGTCAAAACGACCCGGTCAGGGGTCACGACTGGGAGCGACCTGCATATGATAGACACAAGCAGTTTACTCATTCCTGTCCTCCATTACGCTTAGGTGAAGTAATGCCGGCTCCCGTTGGTTAACTCACGTGCATGAGTGTGTGTTTACATGCATGTGTGTATCTGTGTGTGTGTGTGTGTGTGTGTGTGTGTGTGTGTGTGTGTGTGTGTGTGTGTGTGTGTGTGTGTGTGTGTGTGCTGTCGTTCAACTACCTTTGAGAGGCCAATCTGAGTTTTTAACCATCGAGCGAGGGAAGTTTTGCAAAGGGAGGACATTTGGTCTGGTCCTCACTTCTAGAACGACCAGGATTTCACTCCTGCGTACAACGACCATGGGCGGTCAAATTGACGGCCGGTTTTTAAACTCTATATTCTGACAAAATAAATACCCAATGCGATATTAACACATTACATATGTTAGTATGTCTGTTAAGAAAGTAACTGACACTCCAATTAACATTTTAACAACTTTAATACTATTTTTCAAACAATTTAAAATGGCCGCTGTCCAACGCCTGTAAATACTGCAGCGCCTCGGTGGCAGTCACGGTGCGTCTGTAACGGCGTCTGTAACCAGACATGTTGGAAATATTACCTGAAAAACAACACGGAAAACACATATTACTAATCTAACAAACGTAACAAGGCTTATAAAACGTGAAATGTAAAAAATAAAGAAAAAAGAAAAAGAACAGAACGTTGCGCAAGAAATGACACGAAAAAAACGTCATAAATAGTGACATGACGCGCACGATGACGCGCGAATTACGCGCGGTCATTTTGACCACTCATTGTCGTTTTAAGTAGATCTTATCATAACGTTTTTGTGCAATTGATCTAAAACTCATTTTAATGCAAATATATGCAATTTTAGCTGCCTTCAGGGAGAAGCAGGTCTGTATCTTTTTTCCATAAAGTGATTAAACTTTGAAAATCCAAAACGGTCAAAATGACCGTCTTGGTCGTTCTAGTGTCTATAAGGTTAAGGTTTGGTTTAGAATTAGAATTAGTTTAAGGTTAGGTTAAGGGTTAAGGTTAGGGTTAGGGTTATGGGGAAGTATGTAGTTATGATGGTTAAGGTTGAGGACTAGGGAATGAATGAATGTAGTCAAAGAGGGGTCCTCACAAGTATAGAAAAACAGAAACGTGTGTGTTGCACAATATACACATGAGGTTCATCATACATACTACATACATACTTACATGCATACATACATACGTACATACATACATACATACATATATACATATACACATATATATGTGTGTGCGTGTGTGTGTATACATACATATCACACACACACACACACACACACACACATATATATATATATATATATATATATGCATACACACACACATATATATATATATATATATATATATATATTTACATTTATATTTATATTTATAGCGACCTGATGCTGGTTACATAAGGGACGGGCAGGAAGGAAGGCCGGGGACTGGTTGAGAGCGCTTCGAGTGAGCGGAAGCAGAGGAGCCCGTGGTCGGTGGTCAGTCAGCATGTGCCGGTGGGAAGACTCCTCACCCAGGACGCTCCCAGGAGCAGACGCTTCCGCCTAATTAGGCTTACGTCCCTTTAACGTTTAATAACGGCCAGTTGGCTCTTCAGCTGAAAACGCTTAATCCCGGTCGATACCGAGGGATTTCACTAAGATTACCGGGATTATGAAACAAAAGACTGTCCCTTCCGGTTTGAGGCTCCCCTCAATTTCTGACAAAATGTTTGAAGTATGAATTCAATGTTCCCAACTCCCGCCGCGTGCCAGTGTATCCGGACCAGGGTGGTTTCTGGGTATTTTCGGAACATCTCTCAGTTCGCCTTTGTGACGCTTGAGGTGCTCGGGCTTCTTTCCTGAGCCGTCAGCCAGAGAACAGATGCGTGGGCCGTGTCGTGCCGTTCTGGAGAATCTGTGCCAGCGTCTAGCACTCTAATTCACTCAGCCTTGGGTGGAATAATACGCAGCAAACCAGAGATCCACTGAAAGCCTCTCGTGAAGGTCCTAATCACATATGGGGAGGTCGGTGGACCATCTGGTTTACTGATTGTTGTCTTGGACCGCTCCGGCCGTACCTGAACAGCGGCATAATGAGGATCTGCTCAGCCTCCGCCAACACGACAGGATGTGAGTCCAGGTACGTCAGAATTCAAAGAATAACAACCGATTCAAAGCGCCACACAAACACCCACACACATGCCCAAATATGTCTGCGTGCACCTACACCCACAGCTATCTGTCATAATGTACATGTAACTGTATGCACATACTACATATGTCCATATATACAGGCATGTATGATGTGTGTGTGTATTTATAGACATGTATATGATGTGCATATATACATGCATTTACACACACACACACACACACACACACACACACACACATATATATATATATATATATATATATATAGCAAGAGGGTTCTGGGTTCGAACCCTAGGGTTGTCCAACCTTGGGGGTCATCCCAGGTCGTCCTCTGTGTGGAGTCTGCATGTTCTCCCCGTGTCTGTGGTGGGTTTTCTCCGGGTGCTCCGGTTTCCCCCACCATCATAAAAGACATGCATGTTAGGGTTAATACTCTTGTCTGTGCCCCTGAGCAAGGCATGGCAAGACGACCTGGAGTTGGTCCCCGGGTGCTGCCCGGCGGCCACCCACTGCTCCTAGCTACACAGCTAGGATGGGTTGAATGCAGAGCGTAATTTCCCCATGGGATCAATAAAATATCTCAAAATCAAAATTGAAAAGAAAAAAAAAGATGAGATAAAGGTCCCCAGCTTAGGTCAGGTGAATTGGCTGAACTAAATTGTACTTAGGTGTGTGTGTGTGTGTGTGTGTGTGTGTGTGTGTGTGTGTGTGTGTGTGTGTGTGTGTGTATGTGCACATTAAGACACATCAGTGACCACCCCCACTAGATGTGCTGTCCTTGTCAGCTGTTCTCCAGCCCAACTGCACTGCAGGAAAAACAGATAATGTAGTGTGGCCTACTTATTCCCCCCTGCCTCCCCTGTGTGTGTAATAAGTAGTGATGGCGTGTCCTCTTCAGGGAATGTAACTCTGAACGAGGCCCTGCCAAAGGCCGGGTTACTGTGTGTGTGTGTGTGTGTGTGTGTGTGTGTGTGGTGGGCCATGGAAGGGATGGGAGGACAGGCTGCAGAATATAGCACAGACATAACAATGCAAAAGTGACGGGCGAGGTTACACAAAAGAAAGTCAGCCAGGTCTGAGCCATGTCATGGTTGAGACGGGGTCACCTCGGAGAATGACCTCTGTTAAGTCAATCAAATGGCCCTGCCTGCCGGAGGCAGCCCTTCCAAACGTGGGATTAGAGCCCGCTGACCCACTGTACTTGGGCCTCTTACATAAATATGCTAAACCGGTCTGTTTTGTTACACCTGAGGCCTGCAGCGCCGAGCCCAGCGGTCAGGAGTGTGGGTTGCTGGTGTGGTGAGCGTCTGAAATGGACGGGGGTTTGGTCGGGAAACCCTCGCTGGACAGCTGACCTGGTCAGCTTCAGCCATATGGCACTCCAAATTGCCCCTTATAAAGAGGTGGGGGCAGCTTAGGTGGAGAAATTATCTATTTTTTCCCCGCTGCTTACTGCACGTGTCTGCCGGTGTTGTTGTTACTCCTGGCTGCAGCGCCACCTCACCTGCCAGCCATTCAGTTAGTTGGTTTCCTACATGACAGACTGTGTACCATATTTTCAGTAGATACCGTGCTCTCTGGGTGCCGTCAGTTCGTGCAGCAGATCCATTAATTGCCAAAGGTACTGAGATGGGCGGCACGGTGGCGCGGTGGCCTCACAGCAAGAAGGTCCCGGGTTCAAGCCCCGGGGTAGTCCAACCTTGGGGGTCGTCCCGACATGTAGGTCAGGTGAATCGGCCGCACTAAATTGTCCCTAGGTGTGAGTGTGTCGGCCCTGTGATGGCCTGGCGGCCTGTCCAGGGTGTCTCGACTGCTGGGATAGGCTGCAGCATCCTGCCAGTCTGACAGCAGGATTAGCGGTTTGGGTAATGGACGGACGGACGGATGGACAGTATTGACATGCCACAATGCCAATCTAATTTACTAAAGTCATACAGTTGTTGATATTTGTGAGCTGCCCCAACAGAACTGTCTTCGAACCCTTCCGACCCGCCTCCTTCACATGGCCCTGAATTCTAAGCAGGATCTTGAGCTGGCTAAGGAGGTGCACAGCTAACGCTTGCATTTAGTGGCTCTGGATACCGTTTCTCCCCTGCTGGGACCGAGGCATCTTAATTCAGGATGGGGATCTCAGTCAGCAGGTGAATGTGGGTCTAATCAGCCCGCCATATGTCCTCCAATCCCCTGGCTGATTAAGGTTACCTCTTCCCCCCGATTACGGTGCTGTTTGATGAATCATATCCTCTCTGAAAGATGCTAATGGTATGGTAATGTGTGTGCCAAACTGCCGTCCGGCCTGATAAAGGCTTCGAGCTCATCTGACCCACACGCTAAATACCTCGCCCCGCCGACTCCGCAGGGACGAGAAAAGGAACAAGGGCATTTTGTTACTTCTGGATGAGCTCAACCTCTGCCCCCCCCCCCCCCCCCAGTTTCTTCACCTGTCACGCCGCGTGGCTCGTCTTGCGCACGAGGGCGAGTGGTAGTCAGTCCATCGTGGTCACGCCGCAACTCCTTCACCGTCTTCATGGGTCACAGAGGGGCCTCCACCGTGGGAGTCGGGAGGGTCAGTTTTCAGACGTCGGTCGGACCACAGACAGGAAAATGCTGGCTTGTCGCCTGCTACTGCAGCCAAAACCCCTTACCTTTTGCCATCAGATGGTTTTTTCCCCCCAGACTTTTGTGTGTCATTTGTGAAAAAAGACAAACTAATCGACTGCCGCTGCTGTCGTGCCGAGTGTCAAATTTAGGTCACCGCCGTTTATCTCGTTATCCTCTGATTTTATACCACGGTGAGCAAATAAAGTGGAGCGGAGCCTTAATACAGCCAAAGCCCCAGTGAAACCAGCCACCGCTGGAGGAGGGAGTTCATCCTGTTTCAGCAGCTGATGAACATCTGTTTAGCATTAGCAGTTAATGTTTCGTGGTGCTGCGGGCCTGCAGTCCCGCAGGTGCCGTGCAGGGCTCGACTCGTAATGTCTGGTGTCTTCAGGTGCAGACGAAAAGTAAGACGCACTTTTGTCTTTGCCTTATGCCATAACACAAGATATATTCAGAATGGGATCTGAATATCCTTTTTTTTGGGTGTTTGTATGTGCCCATGTAAGTGTGCTTCAGTGTGTGTGTGTGTGTGTGTGTGTGTGCGTGCACACGTAGATGTGTGATTCATACATTCCACAGGCTCAGAGACAGGTCGGTGATGAGCATATTTCGCCCTGGTCATGTTACACCTCTTCGTTGACACGGCAGACACGTGCCGTGGGTACAGAGTAACTGGCACAGCAAGCTTGGTCGGGTTGTTTGTGTGGAGCAGCAAGTCTCCACCACATTGCAGTTCATCAATAAGTTCCTAAATCGAGCGGGACGTAAGGGCGTATTGAATAAGATGTGTTCATGGCATGACAGCTCCAAGCTCGCAAGGCCGCCTTGCATGGCCGAAACAGCCAGCTGAACATGAAGGATCTTTGTGCGTGCCATGAATACTGTTGGTCCAGGTTTTGTCACCTTCTCTTGTGGGTGGCCCATTGACCCGAACTCAATTATCTAAAAGTTCACAGACTTGATCGTGATTGGAGCGGGAGGTTGACAGGCAGATTGGTGCAGCATCAGCAGTAACGTGGACGTTGTACCGGACCGTTGTGGTGAAGAAGGAGCTGAGCCGGAAGGCAAAGCTCTCAATTTACCAGTCAATCTTCGTTCCAACCCTCACCTATGGCCATGAGCTTTGGGTAGTGACCGAAAGGGTGAGATCGTGGGTACAAGTGGCTGAAACGAGTTTCCTCCGTAGGGTGTCTGGGCTCAGCCTTAGCGATAGGGTGAGGAGCTCGGACATCCGGAGGGAGCTCGGAGTAGAGCCGCTGCTCTTCGTGTCGCAAGGAGCCAGTTGAGGTGGTTCGGGCATCTGATTAGGATGCCTCCTGGGTGCCTTCCTTTGGAGGTTTTCCGGGCAAGTCCAACTGGGAGGAGACCCCGGGATAGACCCAGAACTCGCTGGAGGGACTACATGTCCAATCTGGCCTAGGAATGTCTTGGGATCCCCCAGGAGGAGCTGGAGGGCGTTGCTGGGGAGAGGGACGTCTGGCGTGCCCCGTTTGGCTTGCTGCCACCGCGACCCGACCCGAGATGATGAGATGAGATGAGATGAGATGAGAGAATTGGTTGTCTGCAAAATAATAATTGATAAATGTCTTTATGCACCTCAATAATCCAGGTAAGAAAGAGGATTGAATCAGTTCATCTGGACACAACGTTTATGGAGAGAAACCTTTCATCACTCATCGAATGCCCCTTCTCCACTACATGGTACCGGCTCAACTTGACTCGACCTGACTCGACTTGACTCGCAGTGTCATTTTCCATTACCGTAGCAGTACCCCCTCAGTGTAGCTGGTCTGCATTAATTTTGGTACCTGCTCCAGTTTTTGTTTTTTTTTTGGACCTCGGCAAAGGTGGTACCAGAAAAGTGGTAACAGTTACCAAAATGCCGGTACTTTCCTGTAATGGAAAACGACAAAGTCGAGTCGAGTTGAGCCGGTACCATGTAGTAGAAAAGAGTCATAAGTGACCTCTTCAGTCTCTCCTGACTGCAGGTGTCTACACGCTTATAATCAATACAGTGGCATAACGCCCGAAACCAATGATCGCTTTCATATGCAAATATGGGTGTGACCATTAACTAGCGTTACAATGACCATGTGTACTATTCACAGAGGATTGGGGAATAACCACAACCACAGCATTGTGGTTCAGCAATGGTCGTTCCCTCTTCACATAGATGGTCACTTTGACTCCCTGTTCAAACCAGCCTTCCTCCCTATCAAGGATGTGCACATCCTCATCCTTGAATGAGTCAGGGCAGTGAGCCTGGCTGTGAATAGTACAAATGGCCATTGTAACTCTAGTTAATGGTCACGGTAATTTGCATATGTTTGATTTCCTTATCTGGATTATTGAGCATAAATGAAGACACTCCTTTTTAAAGTTTCTCAGACACAACAACAAGGGAGCAGGACTCAGAAATATTACAAACAATTTGATCAATTTGTGGCTCAACAACACTCCGTATCTGTTAATGTGATAGGACCTGACTGCTGTTCATTAGGAAACCAGTGTTGCTCCAGTATGGTAGGAGGTTACTCAGAAGGTGGAATGGCCCCAGGTGGAGATGGGTGACCTTTACCCGGAGCCTGACCCCTGACCTGGCTCTCTCTGATCATCTAACCTGGAGGGAAAGATCGAGAGAGAGACAGAGAGAGACAGAGGGAGAGAGATAGAATAGAGGAGCCTAAAAGCTCTTTGGAGGGGTCAGACAACTGAAACGCAAAGCTTGCTGGGAGAGGAGAGGAGGTGGTCTAGTTAAAGAGAGGGCACTGAATAGTGCCATTGTGTGGAGTCTTGTGTGGGAATGAAGAGTCATGGGAAACTTGGTCACGATGAAGACACAGACTCTAAAGGAACACATGAATACATCAGCCAGGTGTAGCCCCACATGAGTCAGTCAATCAATCAATCAATCAATCAATCAATCAATCAATCAGTCAGTCAATCAATCAATCAAGCTCTATATATGTTGCACATTAACTTACAAAGCAACATGTTTCACATATAGGTAACAGAAAGATGATGAAGAATAACATAAGGTGTCTTTATGCATGTTCAATAACCCAGATAAGAAACCCAGACAGTTGAATCAGTTCATCGGGACACACCGTTTATTGAGAGAAACGTTTCATCATCATCTAAGTGACCTCTTCAGTCTCAGCTGACTGCAGGTGACCCCACCCTTGTAAACAATACAGTGGCATAACGACCAAAACCAATGATCTGTTTCATATGCAAATCACCGTGACCTTTAACTAGAGTTACAATGGCCATGTGTACTATTCACAGAGGATTTGAGAATGTTTGCAATCACAGCATTGTAAGATGGTGACAGTGTACGCTTAGCCCCCCCCCCCCGGTTCAGGGATGGTCGTTCCCTCTTCACATAGATAGCCTCTGACTCCCCGTTCAAACCAGCGTTCCTCCCTATGAAGGATGTGCACATCCTCATCCTTGAAAGAGTGGCCACTGGCCTGTAGATGGTGTAGACTGTAGACGGTGTAGACTGTGGATGGTGAAGACTGTGGATGGTGTAGACTGTAGATGGTGTAGGCTGTAGATGGTGTAGACTGTAGACGGTGTAGACTGTGGATGGTGAAGACTGTGGATGGTGTAGACTGTAGATGGTGTAGGCTGTAGATGGTGTAGGCTGTAGACGGTGTAGACTGTGGATGGTGAAGACTGTGGATGGTGAAGACTGTAGATGGTGTAGGCTGTAGATGGTGTAGGCTGTAGATGGTGTAGGCTGTAGATGGTGTAGACTGTAGATGGTGTAGACTGTAGACGGTGTAGACTGTAGATGGTGTAGACTGTAGATGGTGTAGACTGTAGACGGTGTAGGCTGTAGATGGTGTAGGCTGTAGATGGTGTAGACTGTAGATGGTGTAGACTGTAGATGGTGTAGGCTGTAGATGGTGTAGGCTGTAGATGGTGTAGACTGTGGAGTCCTGGCCTGACGTGTTAGCTCTCCTGTGTTGTGCCATGCTCTTGGCCAGCGTCTGTCTGGTTTCCCCGATGTACAAGTCACAGCAGTCCTCCTGGCACTTAACAGCGTACCCTATATTGCTCTGTTTGTGCCGGGGGACCCGATCCTTGGGTGGACCAACTTCTGGCGCAGCATGTTTTGGAGTTTGAAAGCAAATGAGACTCAATGATTTGAAAATTGACATCTCAGCTTTCCCGACACACTCCCGTCACATACAGAATCACCACTGCTTTACTCTTAGGCAGCTGTTGTCCTTCTCCTCTCTTCGATTGGCTGGTGCACTGTTTGGGCATCTTCCTGGCCTTGACATATGCCCAGTCAGGATAACCACACTTAACCAGGGCCTGTTTAATGTGGGACTTCTCTCCTTCCGTTCCCCGGCCGCTGTGTCGGTGGGGACGTTGTCAGCTCGGTGGTGGATGGTTAGATGATTGATAGGTGTGTGTGTGTGCTTGTGTGTGTGTGTGTGTGTGTGTTTGTGTGTGTGTATGTGTGCATAGGGGTAAATTTAACTTCTGACACCATGTTTATGGTAAGGTTACCCTGCTGATGGTAAGGGCCAAAAACATAAGCAATATATATTTCAAACAGACTTCAGAAATCCAGTGGTCTGAGTAGATGAGTGCATCTCATGATCAAAATACCTTTCACAAGCAGTTACCTCGCCAATAAAAGACACAGACTGTGTTTAATGAGCCCATCTACTGGTGACTATAAAGTTATTTCATTTGCGACAGGAGGCTCGGTCTGCGCTTCTTGATTTTCATAAAAACCGCATCATTTAGCATTATTGGTACTTTGGTTCTTTGAACTGATTAAATGGTAAGTTCCACTTCAGGAATCAGCAACACTTTATTTGTCATGTCACTTCACACACGTGTGTACATGAAATGGAATGAAATGTTGTTTCCTCCAGCCCACAGCAGTACAACACAAAGACAAAAACACATCCAAAAACTACATGGACACACATACCCAAACTAACACATAAATTAAAACTAAACAAAGAATCACTGTCCAAGGGAACGAACGCCAGCCAGCATGAATGCCGGAACCGCCGGTCTGCATGGACTAGCGGTTAGCTTAGCCTGCCCCGCTTCCGCGTCCTGTCGGACCGCCCTCAGCGTTTCCTCCTCGGGCGCAGCTCTGGGCAGGGCGGTGGTCCCCGGGCCCAACGGATGGAGCAGACCAAGCTCTCCCAGCCAGGCACCCTCGACACACCTCCCCGCACTCCTCACGACGACATCAAAAACACCACAGTCAAAGCCAGGTGAGGCCGCCGCCAGACCGCCCTGCATGGACTAGCAGTTAGCTTAGCCTGCCCCGCCCTCCCAGCCGATCCAGCACCAGCTCTCCCAGCCATCAAACGAACAAAGACACTGCATGGACGGTACTCGGTGAGGCCGCTGCAAACGCGAACTCGCGCAGCCATCTTCCCACACCGGAAGCGGAAGGTGTGGGAAGCAGCAGCACCCTGGTGTTTTATTTCAACACCAGGAGACCTGATTTAAAAAAGATCCTCCTCAGTCAAAGCACTGTTCGACCTCTGACAACGCTGCTGGGAGGCTGAATTTGAAATCAAGGCCCTTGGCGGGAATCTTCTGCAATTAATTCAGTGGCTCCATATCTCAAAGCTAGCTTCCGATCCCAGTATTGGGGAGGAGGAGAAACAGAAAAGAGAAAGAAAACACACACAGGGCTATTTCACTCGGTTGTTTCATTTTATCAGCCGTGTTTAGAGCCTTCAATCTATTTGCAGCTCAATAACTGTCAGGTCTGAGTAAACACAAGCCAGTCGCACTGACACAGACGTCTGTGTTTTTCATCACTATCTCCTGGTGGAGTCGTAAAGGCATTCTCCCCGTGTCCTTGTCAGTGAGAGGATGGGAGGAGGTCTGTGATAACACGGACTTGCAGACGTGTCCTCAAGGATACAGCAAATGCTCTGACTAAGAACGGTATCTAAATTCCTCCACCCGCTCTGCCGATCCGGGGAGGGCTGCAGACTACCCCATGCCTCCCCCGATACATGTGGAGTCGTCAGCCACTTCTTTTCACCTGACAGTGCGGAGTTTCGCCAGGGGGACGCAGCGCGTGGGAGGATCACGCTATTCCTCCCAGCCCCCCCCCCCCCCGAACAGGTGCCCCGAGAGGAGGCGCTAGTGCAGCGACTAGGACACACACCCACATCCGGCTTCCCACCCGCAGACACGGCCAATTGTGTCTGTAGGGACGCCCGACCAAGCCGTAAGTAACACGGGGATTTGAACCGGCGATCCCCGTGTTGGTAGACAACGGAATAGACCGCTACGCTACGTGGACGCCATCGACTTTGAACTCTCTAATTGTGGCTTTTGCAACTCACTACTCGCTCAGTGATATTACATGAGAGTCGAGTCGGTGTCTGTTTTCGATGAGGAAGCAACCCTACCTCTTTTCTTGCATCATATCCGTCCAGCTACAGCTGGGCCAGAGCTCTGCTTTTTCTGCTCATCAGCAAACACGTCTAAAAACACAACCCCAGGAGCACACGCACACGCATACGCAGGCACACAAACACATGTGCATGTTTAAGGTAAACTAGCCAGAGATGCTCCGACTCGGGGGCATCCACGTGGTGTGACGGTCTATTCCGTTGCCTACCAACATGGGGATCTTCGGTTCGAATCCCCGTGTTTCCTCCAGCTTGGTACAGACACAATTGGTCGTGTCTGCAGGTGGGAAGCCGGATGTGGGTACGTGTCCTGGTCGCTGCACTAGCGCCTCCTCTGGTCGGTCGGGGCGCCTGTTCGGGGCATGAAGGGGGACAGAGCGAAATAGCGTGATCCTCCCACGCGCTACGTCCCCCTGGTGAAACTCCTCACTGTCAGGTGAAGCGGCCACATGTATCGGAGGAGGCATGTGGTAGTCTGCAGCCCTCGCCGGAACGGCAGAGGGGGTGGAGCAGAGCCCGGGGCGGCTCGGAAGAATGGAGTGATTGGCCAAGTACAATTGGGGACAAAAAGGGGGGGGGGGATTCCAAAAAAAGATAATGTAGCCAGAGATGCTGCGACTCTTTTATACAGAAAACCTTGAGCGGGCAGTTGCTGTGCTGATTTTGGCATTTATTAACCAAATGACCCTGATCTCAGTATATGAAGTATTCTACTCTGTGTGTGTGTGTGTGTGTGTGCGCGCGTGCACGCCACATTTGTGTGTCACTTTTCCTTTCCCTCGGTGGAGCACCCAGCTGCAGCCCGACTCCGGTGCTCCGCCAACCTTTGACCTCTGAGCCTCGGCCACGTAACAATCTGCTTGACCCTGCCGCAGCAAGGGCTGCGGGGCTGTCCCGGGGTCATGCAACCATATGTAGGCCACACAGAGTCTCAGGGTCTGCTCTGACGTTTGCTCTCTGTGTTTGTGTCTGCCATATTGTTTTGACTGCTCGTATCTAAGGAGGGTGATAATGAACCGTGCAAAAAAATCATCATGGATGAGTCACTTTTAAAGTAACTGGAACCCAAATCTTAATACAAATGATTCAAAAGGGGCTTTTCTTTTTGGTCCTTGTGCAAGAAAAATTTGTTTTTGTTAGTTGCTAAGTAGTTTTTTAACACATTGGGACTGAAGCCCTTCAATCATGACTCATGTTTGAAACGCCCACCTGGAAAAAGAACGACCGCCGATCAGCTGAATCACTCATCAACAACCCCACAAAGTCTTTATTTATTGTCTGTTCACACACACACACACACACACACACTCCATGTCAATGTCTGAAATGTTTTTTTATCGTATTGGTTTTAGGCTATATTTCATCCAGTGGCGGCTGGTGTTAAAAATTGAAAGGGGGGGTCGCAATTTACCTTGGCGCAGCACCCCTGACAGCTGCTTTAATGTCCACACAGTCACAGAGTTATTAAGAAGGACAATGTAGCCTATAGATTTTACCAGGGTTTGTAGACGGTGGATGACTGTCAGTCGAGACGAGGCGTCGTGGTGGGTGTGAACATGATTGACAGCCAAAGGAATTGTCCAATTACATTAGATAAAAAAAATAAAAACATTAAAACGATACCAATTCGCTGCCGATAGAAGTGGGAGTGTCTGGGGCGCACAGAACTTTGCCCCATGGAAAATCTTAAGAAACCAATCAGACAGCAGCCTCAGGTCACCTGCTTGCCAAAAGTTTGAGGGCTTACATAAGGAATCGTTTGGCCGGCGCCCCTCACCCAGGAAGTACATGTATTCAGACAGAAATCAACCAAATACCATTTGGAACCAATATTTAATGCTGCTGACAGGCGCTCACAGACCTTAAAACACTTTTATTTCACAATTATTTGCATTATACAAATAAATAATATTCAACATGTTTAAGTGGATTTTTCATCTCTTGATATTTGAAGGGGGCTGAGTCCCAGCGCCCTGTACTGGCCAGCCGCCACTGATTTCATCACTTTTATCTTTGCTCTGACTAAATCCTCTTTTCTGTCTATTTCGGTCTTTTAGTGATGAACCACTTCAGTATAAACTTGCTGCGTGTTGTAAAGTGCTGCTGGTGCACAAACAAAGCTGCCTTGACACACTTAGATATTCCTACTCGCGTCGTACATTCTTGGACAGAAGTATGAGCAAGCAAACGTGTTTCTCCGTGCAAAGCTGCACGCCCACACGCACACGCACACACACACACACAGCTGATGACAAAAGCAGCGAGGTGGCCTGTGCTGAGGACTTCATGCTGAGCCTACACCACCACGGAGGAGGATCGGACCGAGGCTGACTCACAGCACGGCCAGAAATCATCAAGTCATGAATATGAGGGTGTTTGGCATTCAGAGGCACATGTGAGTCATCAGTGGGGAAGAGAGAGAGAGAGAGGGAGAGAGAGAGAGAGAGAAAGAGAGAAAGTGAGAGTTAAAGGTATGATTTCAAGGCGATATTTACAGGGAGAGAGAGCAAGAGAGTGAGGGAAAGAGGCAAGAGAGAGAGAGAGACAAAGTCAACAAGTAACAGAGAGAGAGAGAGGAGAGAGACAGAAAGTCAACAAGTAACAGAGAGACCTTTAACCAAGCGTTTAATGTCCCAATTCTTCATTCACATCAAAGTAACAACATTAACACAAATATTCATATACACAGTGAAAAACACAACAATTGCCATACACAGTAAAAACAAAAGGATAGAGACCTTCCCCTGTTTTTTTCCAGAAATTAAGAAGAAGCACTTGGTTTTCTACAGTGCACCCCCATGTCCCCAAATAGGAATAAATCCTTCCAGGTTTGAACTAAGTTTGAAAAACATGAACTCAATTTTAAGCCGAGCAGCCACTAGACCTCTGAACATGAGTGTAGTATCTGTGGACCCTGTGCCTTTCACTTTGTTCCTTCTACTAAGCCAAATGCTCATTTTTGCCTGACATATCAAAAAATTAACCAAGGTGACATGTCTGCACTGTGCTGCCGTGTACCTTGGACCAAAGACAAACAAGCTGTCTTCGAGAACCTCTCCTAAACCTCTGAGCCACTGCTGCAGTACAAAGAAAAGAGGGCTCAACCTGGGACATCTGAGCCATAAGTGCTGTAGGGTTTCCTCATCATTACAGAAAGAGCAGTGGCTCCCTGCCCTAGGATCAATGTGTGCCACATGTCTGTTCATAGCCACAGCCCCATGTACCACCCTCCACTGTAGATCCGCAGTGCGTTTCTTTATGGGGGGTTTGTACAGGGACCTCCAGCTGCCCCTGGGGGATGAGCCTGGTGCCAACACACTCAACCTCCTTGACTCCTGTACGCCGGCTAGTGACGTTCTGTTGAGAACCTTTACAGTGACTGCGTACAAGGCCTTCTGTGATGTACTTAAGAAGTAATGTAGTTCTGGTGTTTTGAAAGATAGAACGCCCCCCTTCACTTCCTCCTGCTCCTCCACTGCTGCACGGATTGACAAAGATGGAAAAACAGGCCGCATAGCTGGCCGATCCTCTCCACACTCCGCTCCTAGTGCCTCTCTGAAGAACCAGGAAGTGCACCGATTACTTCCTCCAACAACCTCTCCATCAAACAAAGAGATTTAAAGCCAGTCTCTTGCTCAAAATGCCAGCCATCTTCCACTGTCCTCCTGATCTGAGACACACTAACTTCATAAATCCAGCTCTTATGAGGGTTCTCTACACTTACGGAGCTGAGCATCCTGTTGCGTATCAGTTGGTTATGGAACAGTGGTTCCTCCCCTTCACTGCCATAGAGCTGGGAGTAGTCTCTGTTGGTGCGTAAGACTATTCCCCAAACGCGGAGGACAGATTGATAGAAGGGTGTCGCCGCAGACATCTCGTCAAAGGAGATGGGGGACTCCAGCTAGGTCAACTGTGTTTCACCCAGCTGAGGCAGTCCCTCCAGTATCTCCTCCACACAGTCAGAGGCGCAGGTCTCCGCACTGAACAGGCTGCTGTAAAAGTCTATGGCCATCTTCTTCATCTCTGATGGATCAGTTGTTATTGCCCCGCTGGGAAGTTTGAGATGCATCACCACATTGTTTCTTCTAATTTTTCTTTCGAGTTTAAAGAAAAAAGAAGTTGGAGCATCTGTGTCTTTGATGGTGGCGATTCGGGTTCTGATTAAAGCACCCTTTGCTCTCTCATGTAGGAACCTATCTAAAGCCTTCCTCCTACTTTCCCAGGCACTGCTGTTGCCATTATGTTCAATAATTACTTCATCTTCTAATATCTTAATTTCTTTCTCTAATTCGTCAAGACATATTTTCTCCATACCGAGAGTGTGTTGTTTGTATTGCTGACATAAAATCCTAATTTGTGTTTTTCCTACCTCCCACCATCGGGCTAAACTCTCAAAATCTTTCTTCCTCAGCCTCCAATGACTCTAAAGGTCAGAGAAGAACTGACAGAAGGCTTTATCCTGCGTTAGCCGCACATCGAACTGCCAGTAGGAACAATGTCGAAATTGAACGTGTAAGAAAAAATCTGCCACTACTAAATGATCTGAAAATCTCACAGTTGATATCGTGGACTTAATCAACCTGTTGCTGTATGTTTGATTGAGGTGAATCCTATCCAACCTGGCTGCCCTCACACTACCCTCGGCAGCTTTTACCAATGTGTACTGCCTAACTGTTGGATTAAGTGTCCTCCAAACATCCGCGAGGTTGTTTTCTGCGACCACAGCGGACAGAAAAAAAGCTGACGGTGGATGGGGCTCTTTTGAGTTTCTGTCAACTGTAGGGTGTGTAGTACAATTCCAGTCTCCTCCCAACACTATGATTGAGCCACTATTAAATTGTTTAAGTTTATCCCTCAGTTTATTAAACAGTCTCAAGCAATCAGTGCCTGTATTATAAGCATACACATTTATAAACACAAAAGGTATTTCTCGCATTGTTGCCTGAACAACTTGGATTCTGCCCTGCTCCACTTCACATGTCAAACCATTTGTTAAAGGGAGGCGCTGCGAGAAAAGATCAGCTACACCTGCACTACAGTTGGTACTATGGCTAAAAAAAAAACAACAAAAAACTGGCCAGTTGAACTCATTACCCACTCTATCTCGTTGTCTACAGAGCTGTGTTTCCTGTAAGAAGATCACATCTATGTTCTTAGCTCAACTTAGCTCAGCTACCACACCTCGCTTAACTCTATCCCGTCCTCCATTAATATTTGGACTCCCCACCCGCAAACTTTCAATTAAAAGAAGAGAGAAAATGAAGGATGAGACAGGCAAACCTTTCCAAGAGAGAAAAAACACCTTTTTTGTATCACCCATATTTCAATTTTGAACATTTAAAGGACCCTTTCCTCGCCTTTCTTTCCTAAGTTTCGTCAGAATCTTCTTTAGACAAAACCTCTTCTGTTTACTGAGCTCTTCATATCCAGCCGTTTTTCTAATTTTCATAACAGAGTTAACAAACCTTTCCACAACTGAGAAGAAATCTGTTACTTCCACAGTCTGCCGTAAATTTCATCAAGGAAATCATTAATCTTTAAAGAATATGACTGCTGATCTGCTTGTGACACAAAATCATTAAACTGAGATAGACTATCATCCTCTAACATTTCCTCATCTTTATTTCCAGCGTTTTCACAGTGTGACTTACCTGTTGCAGAGACCTGACTCTCAGCCTCAGCGACTGTCTCTCACTGGTTCCGTCTGTCCTCTTTCTCTGCATGCATCCACATCCTGTGCTTCAGTACCACTCAGATTACCATCATTTACATTATTGCCGTCTTGCTCAGTTGTTACATTTCCCTCTATACCAGGATGGACGTTTGTGGCCGACATCACCGCACTCAAAACATTTCATGCTGTCAGAACTTGCATACAAAGTGCAGAAACCGTGTTCGTATTTGACTTTAAATGACACTTGTGGATGTTCTGAGGGATCATTTAAATACATGAACGCCTGTCTCTGCAGGGAGTTAACATGCTGCAGTCTAGCGTCGTCACAACCCAGATGAACTGCTCTGAACCCACTAGCAAACTTTCCGAAACGACTCAGTTTGTAGTATTCGTGTAACCTATCACGTTACAGTTAATACGACAGGATATGACATATGGTGTACAGTTGATACGACAGGATATGAAATATGACGTACAGAAGTACAGAAGGTCAGAGATGTCGTGGGGATACCCCGATGGAGTCCATTAAATACAAACAATTTGAGTAAACTGCCTCATTCATTATACCGTATCAACGAATACGACATGGTGTCAGAGCAATTGATTGAACTCACGTCAAAGAGAGAGAAGATGGATTCCCACGGCGTTCCGATCCCTAGGATGGACTGGGATTCGACAAACCTGCCGGACGCATGGAGAAAGTTCCGACAGCATGTTGAGCTAATGTTCTCAGGCCCACTACGTTTGCAAAACAAAGAGGCAAAGTGCAGTTATCTTCTGCTATGGGTGGGAGAAAAAGGACGCGACGTCTTCAACACATGGACACTGACAGCTGCTGAAGCTAAGTTACTGAAACGTATTATGATAGATACGAGGAGTACGTGATTCCTAAAGCTAACACGATTTTTGCTAGGTACAAGTTTCATGAAAAGATGCAGAACGTGGGAGAGTCCTTTGAGAATTTTGTAACAGAGCTAAAGCTACTCGTTAAAGACTGCAACTGTGCTAACAACGATGAAGTGGTCCGGGATAGGATTGTTTTTGCAACCAGCTCACCAAGAGTGCGTGAGAAACTGCTTACCCACGCAGGGGCGTAGCCAGGACTTTTTTACTGAGGGGGGGGGGCAGCTGGGGCCAGCCATTTAATTAGGGTGGCACTTGTCAAAACTACTATTTTAAAACTACTTTCGAAGATTATGATAGTCCTTTTAACAATGCCATGGATTGTGTATAGCCAAAGGGTATGGAATGGTATCATTCATCTAATCTACATGTCCCATGCATGGGTGTTAATGCAATGGGTATGGCTTAAGTGCTGTAAAGTGTAAAGACCGAAAACAGAAATGTCATTTAGTATTCCAATTGCAATTTCAATTGCATGAAGGGAAAATGTACACAATGAAGCCAACATTTCCATATTGGGGGCAGCGGACGGGCCGTGCTCTGACCAATGGGGCCGTGGCCCCCCCTGGCCCCCACGTGGTCACGCCCCTGTACCCACGGACCAGATTTGACCTTAGAGAAAGTCGTCGAAATCGCTAGATCACATGAGCTAGCACAGGAACAGAACGGTGGTTGGCAGCCGCGCCAGTAGCGATGCGGCTGTACATGCTGTAAATAAGAAGCCCAACAGGAATGAAACAGTTAGCCACAGACAGGGACGATATGTCAAAGGAAATGATGACCACAAACAATACAGAAATGCAAAGTGTGGATATTGTGCACGGGTACACAATGACGATGAGGTCTGTCCAGCAAAAGGGAAACAGTGTAATAAGTGTAAGAAATTTAATCACTTTGCTAAAGCTTGCAAGACAGGACCAAAACGACAAAGATACACAGGAAAAGTGCATGGCATAGTAGAGGATGACAATGTGACCGAGGATGAATTCTCCATAGACACAGTCAATAAGAATCCCAGTAATAATGACAAAAGGCAAGCATTTGCTGAACTGGAGTTGGGACCACAAAGGCACAAACTGAAGTTTAAACTGGACACAGGTGCTGATTTAAACACAATACCGAGAAACATTTATGACAGGGACTTTAAAGACGTAGATCTAAGACCAGCAGAAATAAAACTGAGTGCATATAGTGGTCAAGCACTGCATGTGACAGGGATGTGTGACCTAGAATGCAAGTACAAAGGCACTACTGTCATACGAGAATTTTACCTATTCAGTACACAGGGCCCACCTGTCCTAGGCCTGCAAGCCTGCAGTTTAGTCAAACTGGTGCTATCTGTCGATGCTGCACAAAATGAACCTACTAACATTATGGCTGAGTACTCTGATGTGCTTAAGGACATTGGACAGTTCCCAGGAGAATGCACAATCCACCTGAAACTGGATGCAGTACCAGTGGTGTACCCTCCATGACGAATTCCACTCAAGCTACACAACTGTTTGAAAGAAGAGCTGGATGAGATGGAAAGAGCTGGGATCATCCAGAAGGTAACAGAACGTACAGAATGGGTAAATACAGACTGAGAATATGCCTTGACCCCAAAGACCTGAATCAGGCAATACAAAGAACACATTACCCAATGCCTACATTAGATGACATCACACCAAATCTGGCTGGAGCACAATATTTCAGTGTGCTTGATGCACGGTCAGGCCACTGGGCGATCAAACTAACAGAAGAGTCTTCAATGTTGACAACCTTTAACACTGTGGTTGGCCGGTACAGGTTTCTCCGCCTTCCTTTTGGTGTCATTTCAGCACAGATGAGTTCCAGAGGAGGATCGATGAGACCTACGAGGGCCTCAGTGGCGTTGCAGCCATCGTTGACGACATTCTGGTGTATGGCAGCACAAAAGAGGAGCACGACACAAACCTACGGGCCATGCTGCAGAGGACGAAGGAAAGGGGGATAAAGTTAAACCCAGATAAATGTGTCATCTGTGCTCCAGAGGTCAAATACTTCGGGAACAGGCTGAGTTGGGAAGGCATCAAACCAGACTCAGGCAAGGTGGAAGCCATCAGAGATGGAGCGACCTCAGAACAAGGCAGAGCTTGAGACAATACTGGGGATGACCACCTAGCCAGATTCGCACCCAGATTTTCAGAGGTGAATGCACCACTACGTAAACTGCTGAAGGAAAGCAGTGAGTTTGTATGGGATGCAACACACGACAAGGCGTTCCAGAACATGAAAGATCTCATTGTACAGGAACCAGGCCCAGTCCTCACGTACTTTGATCCAGAAAAGGAACTGACACTACAAGTTGATGCATCCAAGAGTGGCCTCGGAGTAGTGCTCCTACAGGAAGGTAGGCCAGTTGCATATGCCTCAAAGTCACTAAATCAGTCTGAAGAAAACTATGCTCAAATTGAGAAGGAGCTCTACGCGGTCCTCTTTGGGTGTAAGCGCTTTCATCAATACGTGTATGGTCGCCACGTAGTCATCGAGTCTGACCATAAGCCTCTCGAATCGATACTGAGGAAACCCCTTGCAGCAGCACCAGTCAGACTTCAACGCATGATACTGCAACTGCAAAGATATGACATCACTATCATGCACCGCCCCGGAAAAGACATTCCAATCGCAGACACGTTGTCCAGGAAGTCAATCGTCACCAACGAGACCAATCTGAGTGAAGGCATGGATGCCCAAGTACACATGCTCATGAGAACCTACCTGTGAGTGACAGCAAGCTTATGAAAATCCAGGCAGCTACATCCTAAGACACGCAGCTCACCGAGTTGAAACAGGTAATTCGGGCTAGCTGGTGTGAATCAAGAAAGAAGTGTCCACCCAGTGTTGCTGAATATTGGAATCACAGGGACGAGATCACAGAAATCAACGGTGTGTTATTCAAAGGTGAGAAAATCATCGTTCCGCACACACTACGAGAAGAAATGCTAAGACGCATACACACAAGACACATGGGAGTAGAAAATAGTAAACAAAGGGCTAGAGACATTCTATTTTGGCCTGGCATGAATGCACAGATAGAATATGTAGTGGAGAGATGTCCCATATGCATAGAGTGCTGCAGCTCAAACATGAAAGAACCAATGATCTCACATCCCATTCCTGAGAGGCCATGGCAGGTTTTAGGTACGGACTTGTTCACTTCTGAATGGCACGACTACATAGTAGTTGTAGATTACTACAGTAGATACTTTGAGATCGAAAGACTACATCACACTACTTCATCTGTAGTCATCCACAAAATGAAGGCCATATTTGCTAGACAAGGAATACCTGAGAGAGTTATCAGTGATAATGGTCCCTGTTACAGCTCCAGGGAGTTCAAGAGCTTTGCAGAAGCATGGGAGTTTAACCACATCACTTCTAGCCCCCACTATGCATAGAGTAACAGCCTTGCAGACAGAACCGTCCAGACAGCCAAGATGATACTGAACAAAGCCAGAGCAGAAAGAAAGGATCCATACCTCAGCTTGCTGGAGTACCACAACACTTCAGTCGATGGTCTGAACTCACCAGCCCAGCTGCTAATGAGTCGAGGACTGAGGTCAGTACTTCCCACCACAGGTAAACAACTCCAGCCACAAGTTGTCTGTCAAAAGGCTGTGCATGCCAGGGGAGTACAGTGTCAGCACAGACAGAAGCAATACTATGACCTGAGTGCAAGACCACTGTCAACACTAAAGTGTGGTGACACAGTCCACATCCAACAGCCAAACGGACGTTGAAAACCTGCCACTGTGACAGAGCCTGCAGACACAGAGAGAGCCTACAACGTCCACACTGATGAGGATCACGCCTATCTCGTCGTCACCTGCTACAGCCAAAGGACAACACTACACACACAAGCTGTGAAGTACAGCCAGAACCAAATGATGGTACAGAATAAGGGACGTCAACACCAGACACTACATCTTCATACACATACACTAACAGGTTTGGACGTGCAGTTAACCCAAGAAAGGTCCTTGACCTGTAAACGCAAAAGGTGTAGGCGGATCGCTGCCCTACGGACATTTGTAAAAATAAATAAATAAATAAATAATAATAATAATAATCATATGTTGAACGTTACATTTTCTGAATTGCACGGAACATGCCAAATGCAAGAGTTCAAGTTTACTATTCCCTGCTTATCTTGCTTATGTTGTATTTTGAATTGCACTGACCATACTGAATGCAAGATTTGAATATGATACTTACCTCTTTATCCTACCTACTTACCTAAAGTGTATACCTCGTTTGAGTGTTCTGTTTATCATATGCTAAAAAAAAAGAACAGCATTGTTATGTTTTCACTGTTGCCTTGAAATATTTACAGTGTTTTAAAAAATGTGCACGTTTAGAATAATGCACTTATGTCATGACATGGTTTACTTACTGGGGCAGTAGAAATGTGATTGATGCCAAATGTGTTGTATGTTATGAAGGCATTTTATCTTAAGAAGGGAGATGTAGTATTCCTGTAACCTATCACGTTACAGTTGATACGACAGGATATGATGACGTACAGTTGATACGACATGATATGATATATGACGTACGGAAGTACTGGAGGTCAGAGATGTCATGGGGATGCCCCAATGAAGTTCATTAAAGACAAACAATTTGAGTAAACTGCCTCGTTCATTATACCGTATCAATGAATACGACAAGTTATCTTTCAAAAAGTAACAGAGAGAGAGAGAGAGAGAGAGAGAGAGAGAGAGAGAGAGAGAGAGAGAGAGAGAGAGAGAGAGAGAGAGAGAGAGAGAAAGTCAACAAGTAACAGAGAGAGAGAGGAGAGAGAAAAAGACTGGTCTTTACGCCGGCTTTGTTCTTGTACACTGAACCAAACAAAGGCGGAATAATCGCGGCCCAGTAGGTCATGTTACGCAGTATGCCGTCGTCCCGGAAGCAGAGGCGTCACGACGTATAACAGCAGCTTCAGCTGTCCCGTCCTGCCGGCTGTCCCTTTTACACAGACGTCAATTCAGCTTTGTGAGTACCTCCACTGCCGGTTTAATGCCGGAACGGCAACGCCCCCGCCCCCCCAAATTCCCGGTTGTGGCTAAATAGGATACAGCTACCAACGGAAGTGACGCAAGTTCTCGCCGGCTGGACGTCAACAAAAGATGGCGGAGCGGAGCGATGCGAAGAATTCGTTTCGGGGCTTGACATTATGCCTCAACCCTAACGACTAATTTCCTGAGTGTTTCCTCCTCCAATTTTTAAAATTTCCCTCAAACGATCGATATGTAGGGAGACTTTGAAAGTAGCCGTTGTCTTCCTCTGCCGCCATGTCTACCACCACGCCTTCATCTATCGCCATAGCAACGAAATCCACCTGGCGAGAGTTTGAGAATTTGCGTCACTTCCGTTTGTAGCTGTAGCCTATCTAGCCACAACCCCAATTCCGTCTTCATACCTTTTACATGTAGTCCTGGGTTGCGAACGCCCGTACTTACGAACCGACCTTCGTAAATCAATCAATCAAATCTTGCTTTATTCGGACACATAGGTCCATATTAAACATACAACACAGGACACAAAAAGCCTATTTTAAAAAATCGAGCTACACACAGTGGTCCGTACTTGTGGTGTATTGGATCGAGAAGTCACAACAGTACTAACGAACGGACGGACTACTTTGCGCGAGACGAGACGCTCAAAACACTGCGCGTTTTAGGCGGTTCGTCAGCTCGAGGGAGAACAACGCCGCGCCGTCGTCGCCATTTTAAATCGGATCGGGTAAACATTGTGTGCATTGTGTTTTGACGTAATTTTTTTGTGTGTTTAACCTCGTAAACATTTCTCCAAAGCGTAATGCCCGGCTGAAATTATACGAATTCAGACCGATTTTGACCCGATTGCGTCGCTGCCGACCATCGTTCAGTGTCGAGTCCGAATATGAACGACGGGAAAGATAATCCAAGACCAGCGTCAGACGCACGACCCCGACTCGACAAGTCTACCATGTCTTCTGCATTTTCCGTATAATTTTTTGTGTGAAAATGTCCCCCCTTTTTCTCCCCAATTGTACTTGGCCAAATACCCTACTCTTCACATCCGGTTTCCCACCCGCAGACACGGCCAGAGACGCCCGACCAAGCCGGAGGTAACACGGGGATTCAAACCGCCGACCCCCGCGTTGGTAGGCAACGGAATCGACCGCTACGCTACCCGGAAGCCATTTTCCGTCTAGCCCCCCCCCCCCCGCCTTTTTTTCTCCCCAATTGTACTTGCCCCGTTACCCTACTCTTCACATCCGGCTTCCCACCCGCAGACACGGCCAATTGTGTCTGTAGAGACGCTCCCAAGCTGGTGGTAACACGGGGATTCGAACCGCCGACTTGACACCCTTGACCGACGCTCAAAGACGTGTTCCTGCCGCTGACAAATAGGATAACAGAATGCTCGCTGGCGTTAGCGTGGCTAACGTTAGCTAGCTAGGCTAATATTCTTGACATGGACACATTCGTTACCTCAAGTTCTCTTTGAAGGATAGACCTATTGTCCTCTTCGTGACACCAAGGAACGGGTCCACAATCGCCTTTTCTTTGTTTTCTTTTTCTTTTCCGCGCACAAGACCGCTAGCATCACACGCTTTTTTTTCCCCGCACCCACATTCCGGAAACTCTACTTCTGATTGGCTAGTACTCGTTGCCTCCGTTGGTTAGGTTGGTTAGGGTTAGCCAATCAGAGATAGAGTAGGGGCGGGTCTTCCCGGAATACGAGAGCGTGGCGGAGGCGCGTTCTTGCGGAAAACGGGTACGAAAAAAAATCACGCGCGTCACACATAGAGCTTCTTCCATGATTGACACTTCTTGACCCGCCTCCCCGACGACCTATGAACTCGCGTACGGTCGTGATGACAGGAGATGACGTGATGACGGCAGCATACGACGATGGGTCGGGATCGTAGTGTGGCCAGTCTGGCGGCCAAGACAGGACACGGACTTATAGCAGTCTGACATGGTGCCACCGTGAAAGGCAAAAAATATTGCGCAGTCTGATCCGGGCATGAATCTGATGCAAGGGATGGTGATGCATCGAAGTAAAGGAAAACGATCACGATTGAAACTGAAGTGCAAACGATAAAGCGTCCAGAGAGAAGTGAAACGCTATTATAGTTTTTTCACTTACCCGGTGAGGCGGGGAGGCGAGCCTCGAGCGGGCTCTCGTTTATGGCGTCAAACGGCCGGCGTCCGCCGGTCGCGACCCGCTTCCGGGACAGTGGCAGGTGGGGAGTTTGAAACGTAA
This sequence comes from Lampris incognitus, assembly GCF_029633865.1. NCBI lineage: Eukaryota > Metazoa > Chordata > Actinopteri > Lampriformes > Lampridae > Lampris > Lampris incognitus. Next base: position 11,208,330 of record NC_079229.1, read on the forward strand.
GAAATGTTTCTTTAAAGTTTTTTTTTCTTTTTACCTATATACACATTCTCTCTCTCTCGATTATAAATACTGTACTTTAGTTGCATTTATTGCATTATTATGTTTACGATGTTTTAGGTAAAATATACACTAAGACAAACATTTGACAAATTGACGCTCGATGTGAACTGTATGTAACTGTTCCGAATTACATACAAATTCCACTTACGAATAGATTCAAAACCGGAACCCGTTCGTAACCAGGGGATTGTCTGTACACAGAACAGCGAGGCGGCTCAATAGCGCACAGACCGGTCGCCTCCTCTTTACGTGTCTGTGGACACGCTTCTGCAAGTCACTTATACGTGTTCATTGACACGTATCTCACAGATGCCACTAGGGGCGCCCTGTAACCTACTAGGTCTGTCATGACCATGGTCATGACGCAATAGAATGTCAAAAATATTGAACAAAGATGGCGGAGCGATGCGAAGCGAAGCGAATGTTCTTAATATGTGAGTCGTAGCTAAATTTGCTATCTTCAAATTATTTTTTGAAGCAGATATGTACCACATTATTGAACTAACATTATATGTATGGTGTTTACAATTTAGGAAACTCCGCAACCCAAGGCAGAGACTAGCTAACGTTAACGTTAGAACATTTGAACTGCGCCGGAGCAGTGTTAGCCCAGAGTTTGTTGGGTTATCCCCCCAAAATCTATTGACATCTATAAAAAGGATGTCTAAAGTATTAGATGTAACATTACCTTGTGTGGTGGAGAAATTGTGGTGAATCCCGACCGATACAGCTCTGCCTAGACCTAGAAGACAGGATTGCGCCTCCAGTGGCCAGAAGACGGGATTGCGGCCCCAGTGGCAACTAATACGTGTCCATATACACGTATTTCGCTCTCGCAAAAACGTGTCCTCTGACACGTAAGTATTGTGATGTAGTGTTGATAGCGCAACAGCCTGGAAAAGGCTGCGTAAAAAGCCAAGAGACAGACGGCTGGGGCGAGGACAGGGGTACAAAAGAACTCAAGCCGGGGACAGGTTAGAGACGCCAGTCATAGTGCCGGTTGGCAGTAACTCGAAAGTCGGCCCCGGACCTGAAAATAATAGAAAACCCTCTGAGCCGTGTGGCACTGAGCGACTGCTTACACTTTTCCGGTTGCACGTAACTGAAACACTTCAGAGACCACCGGCCCCTGCCCACCCTGCCTCCCTCCGAACACGGGATCTCGGGGATGTTTCGGAATAAGTCTCTCGTCAAATTAGGGCGAAACACCAACTCGCAGGCTCAGGCGGCAAACTGCTCCCGTGACATCTGACCTTTCTAAAACCTCGTCGACCCGTGGCCTATTTATTTCAGCCAGCCCCGGAGCCACTTCGTTCCAGTCAGGTCTGCGTCAAGCCCCCCCCCCCCCCCAAGATTAAGCCGCTACCGCTGAACCTTCAGCAACCCCAACCACCACCACCACCTTCTCCACCAACAATATTTTTCAGCGCATATTCTATCTCCATGGCGACTGACACTCCAGCACCCGGCGGTGTTGTGCAACCGTCTGCTGATAGGGCGAAGGGGGGGGGGGGGCACTGTACATGAGTGGAGGCGACCATGGGAGAAATGTTCCAACAAATGGGCAGAGGCAGCTGAAGCTTTTGTGTGCTATTATAGGTTAAAGCCCCCCCCCCCTTACCCAACCACCCACCTTATGGTCCCACCTGCTGCCCCTGTGAATTAAGGAGGTGTGTGTGTGTGTGTGTGGGAGGGGGGTTACTCAAGTTTCAAGTCTACACACAGGTATACACAGAGAGGCGCTTACTTGGGGCTGCTCTCAACAACGATACACAACAAAGAAGGAAAGATAAAATATGTGATAGGTAATTTTTAAGCTGGATGCAACATACACATGTGAAAGTTAAAGGCAAAACATTATGAAGAACAAAAGCAGGTAACAATGTGGCCTTTTTGATGTGCATGCCATGCATACAACGTTTGTGTGTGAATGTGCAATAGCACAATTGTGACAAAACAAAATTAGTCACAACATCCTCACCAGACAAAATTAAAAGTTCAATGAAAAGTATACTGAGGGTGTCTGGGTAACGCAGCGGTCTATTCCGTTGCCTACCAACACGGGGATCGGAGGTTCGAATCCCCGTGTTACCTCCGGCTTGGTCGGGCATTCCTACAGACACAGTTGGCCGTGGCTGCGGGTGGGAAGCCAGATGTGGATATGTGTCCTGGTCGCTGCACTAGCGCCTCCTCTGGTCGGTCGGGGTGCCTGTTAAGGGGCGGGGAGAAACTGGGGGGAATAGCGTGATCCTCCCACATGCTATGTCCCCCTGGTGAAATGCCTCACTGTCAGGTGAAAAGAAGCGGCTGGCGACTCCACATATATCGGAGGAGGCATGTGGTAGTCTGCAGCCCTCCCCAGATTGGCAGAGGGGTGGCCAGCGACCGGGATGGCTCGGAAGAGTGGGGTAATGGGTAATTGGGAGAAAAGGGGGGGTATACTAGTGTGTTTACAGGGTTAAGGGGGGGGGCTGCTGTGCTGAGTGTACTTAACAACACCCTCATATCAAATATTTTACATTCTGATTTAATGCAGGTTCTGTGCCTCCAGCCACCACACAGACCGAACAGTGAGGATGTGCTTTCTGAGTTGCGGGGCCATTTTTTCCACGGCTGCCATGGCAACCAGCAAGACAGGGGCAGGAGGCAGGATGGTGGACAGCCGTCATGGAGGCGACGGGCGGCTCCGCAGACCAGGTCCTCTGCTCATGGGAAGCCCCGTTCGTGGTGGAAATTGAACGGTGTTTCCCGAGGGGGATATCCGGTTACAGAATATAAACAAACCGGCTCCGGCAAACAAAATCAAGTCGTTGCGAAACCTTTGCCAAAAAAAGAAAAAAAAAGAAAAAAGGGGTTCCGTGGCCCCGGGCTTGTTTTCCGAGACCTCTTCTGAGAAGTCGAAGGAAAGCCTGACAAAATTTGGAGAACTGTTTTTGGGAAATGTGAATCCTGCAAAGGCTTCTTTCTGACAAAGAGTCGGAACAAAACTGTGTTTGTTCTTTCACTTATCCATGAAATGCACACGTAGCGGAGCAGAAGACTTTACTGATCCATCGAGGGCGCTCCGTCTTAATTGATTCTCGTGGCTGAGAAAGTGAATTTTCCAGGAACTCGTTCCCTCCAATTCTAATTCCGGCCTTGTGTTTACGGGCTCATCAGACGAGCATGTATATGAGTCACGTATTTCCAGGACTGTCAACAAGCCACTGCAGGTCACTCCTGCTATGCTGTCTGCAGGGAATAGAGAGCCACTGTTTGTTGTTAGCAATGATATAAAAGGCAACGCTTCCTATAAATAGGCTCAACCGTGACCGCAGCGATGACATAAGTGCCTAAATCTACCACACTGGCTGCATTTGTTCCCATTTTTAACTTCCCTCTGTTTGTTGGTGGCCACATAAGGGCAAAAGCGTATGCCCCTCACACATGTCCATTTTTACCTCTGGGCAAATGACCCGGACCTTGGTATCACAGCTTGGTGTCTATCAAGCGTCATCAGCATAGCATCGAGTCTTTGGAGGGGGGTGAGGCATAGCTGCGGCCCATCGCCATGTCGTCGATAAACGCTTGTACACACGTTAAGAGATTATATCTGTTGCCCCGCCGCGGTTCCGACCATTCTCCGCTCTTTAACACCTGGGCGGATGGCGAAGCACCTGCTGGCATAGATAAGCGTGGCAGTTTCTTTGCTCAACACTCTTCTTCTTCTTCTTCCGGCTTGTTCCATGCTTCTTAGGGCTCCCCACAGCCAATGTTATAGTTTCCATCAGTGCCCTGTGAGGACACAGCGTCAATGGCGGTCATTGTCAACCCGGGCCTCGACCGATCCGGCATGGAGCCTCGACCGATGCGGTATGGTCTTGTCAACCCGCATAATGATTTGGCAAATGTCTTACGTCGGATGCCCTTCCTGACACAGCCGCTAACCCTGTGGACGGGGTCACAGGTAAAGCGCTGAATAGCACCACAGTATTCATGGACTTGCACCCAAGTCTTTTCTCTACGCCAGTGGTTCCCAACCTTTTTTTGCGTACTGTACCCCCGAAGCATTTCAAGCCAACCTAAAGTAACCCCTACTATGCAATCAATCGTGGTGATCACCAGGATATATCATTAATGTACATAATTTCAACCCAGTCGCACGGACTTTCGTGATGGCATCATGTTAATTAATAATCGTGATACCATCACGATTATGACCTGATTTACGTGATGTGGTCACGATCTGATAGAACCCTAACCCTAACCCTCGAGTCGTGACCACATCACGTAAATCAGGTCATAATCGTGATGGTATCACGATCGAAAGTCCGTGCGACTGGGTAGTATAATTTATATATACATATAGAGTATTTTATTTAGTCGATATATCATTAATTTAATTATACCCTTTTATAAAAAAAACAAGACTCAATCTTCCCAATTAATGTGACACTAATCATATTCAATCATAACTAATCATATTACTTAGAATAGCCATTGTTTATAGACTTTAAACAAATGTAAGGCTCAAACTCACCAATTAATGTGACCCTCAATGGGACACTTGAGCCTGTTTCTCACTCATCAGTTTTGTGAGTCTGGGGGAGATTGTTGCAGCAGCTGTGACCAGGTTATTCTCCAAGTTGAGCCTGTTCCTGTTGTTTAGTTCTGATGTGGGTCATGGCAGAGAATGTCACCTCACACAGGTATGTGGATCCAAAGGGCAACACTTCATTCAGGGCATGTTTCCCCAATTCAGGACACTCCTTCTGCACAGCACACCAGAACTGTAGCAGTGGTGTGCTTGAGTACCTCATCTTCAGGTTCCTATCTGAGGACACATCTATGAGGTTTTCTTGCAGTCTGTCGGGAATGCTGCTGTTAATGTCCGTCACACATGGATTACGCACCCAGTCCAGTTTGGAAGACTTGACAAAATCAGGAAGTAGGAGTTGAAGTCATTCTTGAGCTTGGATAAAATGTGTGTGTACTATTTTCACAATTGTAACTCTGTCACATTCACCAGTGGCAATGTGTGTGTGTCCAGCTGCAGGAAACAACTTGTATCCCCATCTTCACATTTGCTCTGCCAGAGCTTGATTTCCTCCATGAACCCACATACTTTGTCTTAAAGCTAAGAACATGTGTGCCTTTACCTTGAAGAGAGAGATTCAGCTGGTTGAGATTGCTGAAAATATCGGAGAGGTATCTCCGCCGCGCTACCCAGTCAGTGTCGTCGAACATAGCCACGGGGGGGGGGGGGGGGTGCGTGTGCTCCGACAGAAATTCCCTCACTTCATTGCGTAGCTCGAACAGCAGCTGTAACGTCTTCCCTCGGGATAACCACCGGACATCGGACATCGGTGTGAAGCAGTAGCTGTTCATGTTCTGGCCCGCCGTCTTGACAAAGTTATGATTCGAAGGCCTGGACTGTATGGAGTTGATCACTTGAACATCGTTTAACCCTGGACTCATTCTCTTGCTAGCTAATGCTTCTCGGGTGAATCATGCAGTGCATCCATGTAACATTAGGGTTTACCTTTTTGATGTGGGCCATTAAACCATTCACCCTGCCGGTCATCGCCGCAGTCATGCAGAAGTTCTGCATGACTGCAGGACTTCCTATCCAGCTTGTGTTGAGAGAACAAATGGCCAATAACGTTAAAAACGTGCTGTCCGGTAGTTCTCCCCGTGAGGTTCTCATAAAACAGGATGTGCTCGTTCATCTCCAAAGTGTCTTTGCACAAACGCAGTCAGCTGCGCCTCCCCACTGACATCCGCTGATTCATCCAACTGCAAAGCGAACGTCCCCGACTCTTTCAATTTCTCCACCACTTGGTCAATGACGTCAATTCCCATGACGTCGACCCGATGGCTCACAGTATTATTTGACAGCGTCACTTTCTTCAGGACATCTGCTGCTTTTTTATCGATCATTTCTGCGAGAATGACAGCAGGAGGCAAAATTCGGCTATGGTAAATGGCTTTTTTGATTTAGCCACGAGTAGCACACAGCATATGATGTCTCCAAAGCCTTGGTTGAGACCGATGTTGCTTTCTTTAGTTTTTCTTGGCTTCTCTTAAATTCAGCCAACTTTTGGTGGAAAAACTCGGCCGGTTTACCCACACAGGAGAGATGCTTAGTACAGAGGTGGCGATGTAAATGGGACGGTTTCATACTATTATCCGAAAGCACGTCGTCACCGAGGAAACACGTTGGCTGCGAAGGCTCTGTAGTTGTGGCAGTAAATCCAGAGAGCACATATTGTTCACCAAACTGACTATGCACCTTCTCCGTTTTCTTTTTCTTCTGAACGGGTTCTCCCGATTCAGCAGTATCAGCTGCGCTGTTGTTGCTGGAGAGCCCGCTCGACTCAGCCATTTATCCGTAACGTTAACTGAAACTTTGAAAGAGGCTTGATATTTTGCTAGCTAGCAAGAAAAACAGCGCGCCAGTATGCGCTCGTGAGCGGAGTGACGACTGACAAAGTCCGGTGGGAAACTCGCGCATTACGAAAAAGTATAGTCAATAATCATATAGCCAGCAAATTATTACTTAATTTTAGCTGTTCCACTTTTGGTTACATTATTACAGATTATACATTATTCATTATTTGGTTACAGTTTTCCTGTACATTTAAAAAAAATTCATTCATTTTTAAAATCTTTTCACGTACCCCCTGGGGACCGCCCATGTACCATTAGGGGTACGCGTACCCCGGTTGGGAAACACTGCTCTGCACTATGGAGGCTTATTGAGTGTCCTTTGGTTGCCGTGAGTAACACTTCCATCAGCAGGAGAGCCCAGAGTGTTACCATCATCATCATCAGGAACTTTGTGAATGGGGAGAATGAGTCTCTTTTCTTATTAGGCCGACAATGGTGAGAGGTTCTGACAGGCCTCATTCACAAGGCGACACTTTTCCTGCACACTCTGACACACGTGCGACTTCACAGGGAGGGGGGGCAGCAACCCACCGATTGTAAGAGTGATCTCATCCTGAGTCATATTATTACCACCTTGACGCTCTAGAGCACGTCCACAGGTAGTAGTGACGACTCCCCTCTCACGCTCCCACTCGCGCCCTCTCTTTCATGTATTTATAGGCTTGTTTCTCTGCATTTGTTTGTGTGCATGTGTCCACACATGAAAGTGTGTGGACACATATATACACACACGAACACACACACACACACACACACACACACACACACACACACATATATATATACACTATACACACACACACACACACATATATATATATATATATATATAATGTCATACTTCACATATAGTAAAGAACACCACAGAGGACACAAGCTTGCAGCAACCATGCACATAAAGACAGACAGACAGACAGACAGACAGACAGACAGACAGACAGACAGACAGACAGACAGACAGACAGACAGACAGACAGAAGATAGGTAGATGAATCAATGTGCTGAGGTTTATTCTCAAGCACTTCAACGGCAGTACACCATTTAAAAGGAGGGGTATTAACCCCCGCCTTCCACATCCAAGCCCCTGGTACACCAGACATTGGCCGTCTGCCCCATGACTTCCCTGAGTTCAGGTCGCCTAGCAACCGCTCCCCTTTCTATTAGAATTTTCATGCATCAGTATGTCTGCATTGATGTCACGGTTGGCATGGCAACCATATGACCATGTTACCATGACATCTCCCCACTGTTAACAATCTATAAGCCCCAGTATTTGGTTAACAAGCAGTAGCGATGTTTGGCATGTGATGTCATACAAAACCCTCGTTCTCCACGTCCGCGTCGCAAAAGTTCACCCGGTGACAAAAACGTGGATGCCGCCCTGCAACCTAAACCAGGTCCACAAAGCGGCTTCTTGAGCGGACCTCCAAAAAGGCAAACAGAGTGAAGATTATCCACCGGTGAAAAAGTGTACCATTAATATCCCTGGCACAACATCTGCTGTAGCGTTGGGCTGCCAGAACCCAGGAACGATGGTAATCTCAGCAGGCTCCGGCCCTGCCTCGGCTCGGCCGCCGTCAAGCCGCGGGGGACGGCGTTATATATTTAGACCAGGTCATTGGAGCAGACTTCATCTCTATGGCGGTCCCTTTCGCTTTTATTTATTCATTCATCTAGCTTCTAACATCCGTCGGGACGGTTTCGAAGCCTATTCTCTCATTTCCAATTCTCAGCCCACCGACCAAAAGCCGTTACGTTTACAGGGCACGAGGAGCGGTTTGCGGCTCGAGAAAACAAAACAACCCCCCCCCCCAAAAAACCAAAAACAAAAACAAAACAAAACACACAAACAGATGTGTTCACCAGACAGGAACAACCACAGCCACACACTCTGTCAGCAGTGACGTGTCTGAAGAAGTCATGACCCCCCCCACCCCCACCCCGGAAGAACAAATATGCGCACACACGCCGGTATTCACAGCTACAATGGTTTGGACGTTTCCCCTTCTCAGATGGTAGGCGATAGCGTGCGTTGGGGAGCGGCAAAAAAAGACAAAAATAAATAAAAGTGCTGACTGCGTTCAAATCTATGACAAAGCCGACAAGCAGCAGGCGAGTGGAAACTCTGTCGTGGTGCACCCCCCACCCCCCATGCACACACAATAGTAATGCTTTAAATGTAAGACTGCCTCATCGACTTTTCATTGGTTTGTCCCATCCAAGCAATTCCTGCCTAAAACCCTCAGATTAGATTATCGGTGCGATATGTCTTACATTTGTCAAAGGGATCTCGGCGCTTGATCTCTTACGGTGGATGCCCGAGATGTAAATCCTTTTATTGTGGGGGGTGGGGTGGGGCTGCTGCTGAAAGAATGAACTGGCATATTGTTTGGATAATCACCCGTAAAAGACAGAGACTTTTGTCGGCTTCCCTGGAGGTAGAGGAATACTGATGGTGACGACTGTTATGCAGTAATCTGTCTCGATCTCTTCCCTCGACATAGATAATCCGTCTAGTTCACTGTGTACTGTGTCTGTTTGCCTGGGGAGCCTGAACGCCAGCCACGGAGCACCGGAGGGGAGTAGGTGGAGGCCCGGCAACAGCATATCAGCAGGTCTGGCGTGGCTGCTGGCGGTGCTGTGCTGACTCCGCAGGGCAGTCCTAGAGTATGTTGGCATGTTAGAGGAACAAGCCCAAAGGATTCTTTCCTCGGAGTCACGCTGCAGATCCAAAAAGCAGAGTAATAGTCTCTCAGAGAGGTGTCTCTACGTGACGTGAGGCGCTGCGGCTGCTTTATTCATAGTATGGAGGATTATTTGGTGTGGATGTGCTATTCTCTCTGCCTCGGGGGGTTCGTCCCAAACACGGTAACGCCGGACTGCCAGGACAGGCCACGGCAGCCTGCCCGCGCTCCTCCACCACCAACATGTGAATTTCAAACTCTATAAGCAAAAAGAAAAGCGTGCAACACTGATTTGCTTTGTTTCATAATGTGCCGCAATAAGCATTAATTTATCTCATCTCATCTCATCGTCTTCAGCTGCTTCTCTGGATCGGGTCGCGGTGGCAGCAAGCTAAGTAGGGCAACTCCAGACGTCCCTCTCCCCAGCAACGCCCTCCAGCTCCTCCTGGGGGATCCCAAGGCGTTCCCAGGCCAGATTGGACATGTAGTCCCTCCAGCGAGTTCTGGGTCTACCCCGGGGTCTCCTCCCAGTTGGACGTGCCCGGAAAACCTCCAAAGGAAGGTGCCCGGGAGGCGTCCTAATCAGATTCCCGAACCACCTCAACTGGCTCTTTTCGACGTGAAGGAGCAGCGGTTCTACTCCGAGCTCCCTCCGGATGTCCGAGCTCCTCACCCTATCTCTAAGGCTGAGCCGAGACACCCTACGGAGGAAACTCATTTCAGCAGCTTGTATCCATGAGCTCACCCTTTCGCTCACTACCCAAAGCTCGTGACCATAGGTGAGGGTTGGAAGGAAGATTGACTGGTACGTTAAGAGCTTTGCCTCCCGGCTCAGCTCCCTTTTCACCACAACGGTCCGGTACAACGTCCGCATTACTGCTGATGCTGCACCAATCCACCTGTCAATCTCCTGCTCCATCCTACCCTCACTCGTGAACAAGACCCCGAAATACTTGTACTCCTTCACTTGAAGCACCAACTCAACCCCAACCCAGAGGGAGCAATCCGCCGTTTTCCGGTAGAGAACCATAGCATTGATCTATATGTTATGATATTGCTTTGGAAGAAACCCCCCAAAAAAATCTATTTCTCTGAAAAACAAACTACGTGCAAGCTTTGTGTAGCCTCTGAAGCAGGGCAGCTGCGCTCCACAGGGTTTTACATTTGTGACCGTTTATCTGTTGGCTGCTCTGCTTGCATCACCAAGGCAGCATGGGAGTCTGGCACAGAGCAGCGCCGCGTGCACAACTCGACCGTGACGTCACACGAAAAGTCGGACCTTCGAAGTCAGCACTTTTCGTTCCTCCTCCTCCTCCTCTCTGCTCTTTCTACAGCTGTGCATCACACACTGACCTCTGGCCATCCTCCATGGAAGGAGGGGCCCGGGCCCCCCCGAGACCCAGAGGCTGGAGGGAAGAGGAGAAGGGTGTGTGTGTGTGTATATGTGTGTGTTTGTGTGTGTGTGTGATCGGAAGCCATTGCACAGGTCATATGTGGGAGACAGACACTGAGGCAACGCAGGAGAGGAGGAAGAGGGGGCAAAGTTTTTTTTTCCCTTGCAGAGGGTGACGAGGTCAACCATTCTCCTCGGCCTGCTGAGTGATCAAAGTGCAACATGGGGACAAAGATAAATGTCTTTGGATTTTAGGTGAGTGTTTGTCTTGTCTGTCTGGTTACCGGTGTGATAGTCCCACTGCGCAGTCCAGAGAAAAGACAAAGGGGAGGGAAGGCATTAGAGCGGCTGCGGCAGCAAGCAATCCTGTCTCACATGCTGCACCATGTGAGCATGTGCAGGGAGAAAAGAGAGAGAGAGAGAGAGAGAGAGAGAGAGAGAGAGAGAGAGAGAGAGAGAGAGAGAGAGAGAGAGAGAGAGAGAGAGAGAGAGGGGGGGGGGGGGCTGGAGCTGCTTTTATGTAAGTGTGTCACTGCTGTGGGACCAGTGGACTGCCTCACATGTTGGTGTTGTTGTCACCTCCCAGTGCTGCTCAGCCTAACCCCGTACCAGCAGACGAGAAGGAGCCGGGCCGGGCCGGGCCGGACTCCGAGGCATCCTGTCTTCAGCCCATTCAAGCACTCCCCTCGTCCACTGTCTCTCTCTCTCTCTTTCTCACACTCTGTCCTCATTTGGCTCCCCGTCTCTCTGTTTGTGCATCATTTCATTGTTTCTTGTCGTAGAATATCTGTCTAAAACTTTCTGTCCCTCTCGGCGCCTCCTATTTTCCACCTCTTCCTCCTCCTCCTCCAACCGTGCCCTCCCTTCTTTTCCTGCTGGCTGCTGCTCCCACGGTGACCCCTGGTTGCCGGGTCTTGCAGCTGGGACAGAGGGGAGTGGGTGGAGGTGGAGGTGGGAGGTGTGTATGTGTGTGTGTGTGGGGGGGGATTATTCGGAGGTGCCGACTCGCCGTTTCCCTCTAGAGTCGGAGGAAAAGGAGTTTGTCAGAACGCGGCCGGCATCACGAACCTCAACACGAGTGTACTCTGCTGCACAGACACACATGTTGCTGTTCGCTCCTGGTCGTAACGCAGCAAGAAACGGAGCCGCTGTGCTGCCAAAAATACAATACATAGAAAAAATAGAAATACACCCATATAGAATGCATACCATTTGACACAACGTCATCGACTACTATACTACTATACACACACACACACACACACACACACTCTAGCAGCCACAGTCAACCCCTTTCCCACTTACCCTTACTCCACCCCCCCCACACACACACACACACACCGCACTCCTCCCCTCTCCCTTCTCCCAGGGCAGCTGGCAAAACACAAAGGAGAGAAGTGTGCAACTGGTGCGATAAAGCTGGGAACATCTTGCTATTCAGGCGTCAGCATAATAAACTGGGGGCGCAATTAAGAGAAACGCGGCGCGTACGCGCGCGCACACACACACACAGGCGCGCGCGCACAGACACAAGCACATACACGCACACACAGACACAAGCGCGCGCGCACAGACACAAGCACATACACGCACACACAGGCACACGCATACGCGCGCACATACAAGCACGCACACGCACCCAGACGCACGCGCGCACACACACCACCTCCCCTCGGTGCAGAAGCGGGTGCTGGGCACCGAGCGCTGCTGCAGCAGTGTTCAGTGTTTCAGAACACAAAACGCCTCAGTCCGGCTCGGGCTTGTCTTTAAGACACGGGTAGGAGGACGACAACAGAGCTTCTCTGTCCCCCGTCCCACCCCCCCGCCGTCCCCCTTCGTCTCGCGGAATGCAAATGATCGGACGGTAACATGCGCCAGGACTGTAACTGCCGGTGTGTTTTAACCTTTAACGTTGCTCTCCTGCGAGGGCAAAAAAAAAAAAAGTGAAATCATACGTGCAATGTTCACCCCCCCCCCACCCCCACCACGCCCACCCCCTTTGTCTAAGAGTCCCAACCCCACCCTGAAAGCTTCCTTACATTCCTCGGTGGCACCCATAACGTGGTGGGGGTGTGCGTCTGTGTGAAAATGATTCATCCAGTCAAGGTTTTTTTTTCTTTTTCTTTTAACTTTATGGGCAGAGCAGAAGAGAATCCAGAGTGGATTTTTTGTTTTTTGTTTCCCCTTGTAGTCCTTAATCAGAAAAAGGCCCCGATTAAGTCTTCAAAAAAGCGCACATTAAAACCCCCGTTGAACTTCACGGGGCTCTGGAAGGCAGAATGAGCCACAGAGAACTAACTGGGTGTTCCTACAAGCCTAGTTTATATATATATATATATATATATATATATATATATATATATATCACTCCTCTGCCCCCGAAACCTCGTCTCTGTTCCCACAATCCCCTGAGGAGGCTGGTGCAAAGTCTGCCGCTGCCTGGCTGTTCCCATGGCAACCACCAGGTGAGCAGACGGGCCTGGAAAGCACGGCGCTACCACGTGACTCCCCCACATGCTCAGGCAGACGCGTCGTTATAAGAGGGCAAACTCCGTTTTTTTTTTTGTTGTTGCTGTTGTTAGAATTCGAACTTGCGAGCAAAGCGTCACTATGCACACATGCAAACGTCAACACGCCCCCCCACATCCCCCACCCGCCAAAACCTTTGTCAGGTTGTCAGTCTATCTGTCTCTCTATTGCACATTCACATATGCGTGCGCTGAAAGTGACACACCCACAAACACACACACACACTCCGGTGGAGGGAGTGAGCAGGAGAGCTGGCGGAGGAAGAGGCGGCCCCAGAGGGGGTGGGTGGGGTGGGGTCTGGGGGGTGCAACTGAGATGTGTCACAACCGCTGAGCGTCAAGTCCAGTTCTGCTGCAGCAGCAAACACGGAGGAGGAGATGGAGAAGCAGCAGGGGGGGGGGTTGGTGGGGGTGGGGGGTTACTGGATGAAAGAGTCACAGAGACAGAGTAGGGAGGGAGGGCAAGGGGGAGGGGGAGGGGAAGGGAGGAGAGAGGTAAGGAAAGGTGGCGGAGGAGGCAAAGCGAAAAACAAGGACGAGGAAAGGATGCGTGGCATGAGGATGTGTCTGAGGGCGAAGGACAAACGGGGGGGGGGGGGGCACTTGTCCAAATGGAGGCGCGTTCGGCACCTTTTCACCCACAGCGGCTGATAATCACCGCCTATCTGAGGCATCAGAGAGCTCTTTATCCACAGCATGAGGACCAGGCAGAACTTGAGGAGGCCAACAATAACACAACGTCTAAAGTAGGCTGCTTTCTGAGGCGAGGAGGACACGACAGAATCAGTAGGTCATTCTTTCGGCGGAAGTACCTCGGCCAAGACTGCTCCTGTTTCACCTGAGGGTCTTTGTTCCACGTGAATGGCTGTCGGACCACTCATCTCGTTACGTGGGATCTACTCATTCACCACCACGTTGCATTACTTCCATAAGTAAAAGCTCCTCCGCTCGGGTAGCGTAGCGGTCTATTCCGTTGCCTACTGTAGCGAATCCGGGGGGGGGGGCAGCCCGGGAACCGCCGCAGCCAGAACGCGAACCCGGCTCTCCCGCATCACGGGCAACTACGTTAACCAGTCGACTAAAGGGTCCGACCTGTTAACCAAGGGCTAGCCAGTCTATTTATCCATGCACGTTACACTACCAACACGGGGATCGCCAGTTCGAATCCCCGTGTTACCCCCGGCTTGGTCGGGCGTCCCTATAGACACAATTGGTCGTGTCTGCGGGTGGGAAACCGGATGTGGGTGTGTGTCGTCGTCGCTGCACTAGCGCCTCCTCTGGTCGGTCAGGGCGCCTGTTCGGGGGGGGGGCTGGGGGGAATAGAGTGATCCTCCTACGTGCTACGTCCCCCTGGTGAAACTCCTTATTGTCAGGTGAAAAGAAGCAGCTGGCGACTCCACATGTATCGGAGGAGGCATGTGATAGTGTGCAGCCCTCCCCGGATTGGCAGAGGGGGTGGAGCAGAGACCGGGACGGCTCGGAAGAGTGGGGTAATTGCCCGGGCAGAATTGGGGAGGGAAAAGGGGGGGGCGTCTCCCTTCTCCTTCCCAGGGGTAAGTTCTAGCATGATCCCAGTAAGCTGTCAACCCCCATCCCCACCCCAACCCGGTCCCAGAGGACCCTCATGAGAGTCACACTCATCTCCCTCTGCTCTTTGCTCCGTGTTGACCGCCATGTTGGATCTGATCAAGAGCTGGTGGCATGACCCACGCGTGCGAAGAGGAAGAGCTGATCGCTTCCTCATAAAAACCCTCTGTAGGCCTCCAGGAAACCTCCGCGGCCAGAGAGGCGTGTATTCACCCGATCAGCAGAGTTTCTGGAAGGCAACCCGGGGAAAAAAAGTATGCCAGGCACCACTGATTCTGTCCAGGTTTACGATATTACCTGGATGATGTAAAGGGTAAATGGACTGCATTTTATATGAGTAAATTGTTCTATCTGTCCTATTTCCTGTTGCCATGCAGAAATTGGCCCTCATTGAAACTTTCTATACAGTGATGGGACTGGGCCCCATTCACCTCATCTCCATTTTGGCACGTCACTGTTGGGTCTGAGTTCACCCGCAGATGCTTTGGCTGCCACAACATATATTCCCAACCAAATGTACATTTCCTCTGGCAATTGTGTGCGTGCCATGTGGTTTCCATAAGTGTGCTTGGATACGCGTCTGACACACTGGGTTAAACCGCTTTGGTGCAGGCAACTATGTGCCCCTGTGCCCAAAAGCCTTGTTTTTTTGTCCTACCCGGATTTCGCAAAGACCCGCCCTACTCTGTATCTGATTAGCTAGTACTCGTTGCCTCATTTGGTCAGGTGGTTGGTGGAGGTTAGGGTTAGGGTTAGGGTTAGGATTAGCCAATCAGAGACAGAGTAGGGGCAGGTGTACCCGAAATGCGGTTGGGAGAAAAAAATAACGCGTGCATGACACGTCCATCCCTTCCTGAAATGTCGCCGGTGACGAATGGGATCTTCTCTGAGATCTGAGGAGGGTTAGAGATACTGACCCCCCCCCCCGCCATGCTAACCCGTATATGTGGACCTCACGGAGGTCAATGTACAGTAGAGCCTACCTGCTTATCATGATCCATCTCTCTCTCTCTCTCTCTCTCTCTCTCTCTCTCTCTCTCTCTCTCTCTCTCTCTCTCTCTCTCTCTCTCTCTCTCTCTCTCTCTCTCTCTCTCTCTCTCTCTCTCTCTCCTCTCTCTCTCTTCGCTCTCTCGCTCTGTTTTAACGCAATCTCCACTGCACGGAACGTGAGCCCGTATCGGCTCGAGCCAGACCAAGGTCACATGAAGACATGTGGTGTCCTGTGGCAGCGCGGCGCGGCCAGCCGGGCTACCTCTGACACCGTGCAAAGACTGTTTAAGCCCTTTAAGACCCGGTGCGGCCAAGTTATGCTGCTGGTGTGAGATTCATCACTTATTCATCTCCTGTTGGGCTGCACTCGAAATGTGGACTTGATTACACCCCGGCCGCAACACATGAACAGCACGCGCACGCATGCACACGCGCGCACGTACACACACACGCTCACATTCCTCAGAGAGTTCATCGCTGCTTTTTCCAGGCAGTGCACGACCTAGCCTATATTGTGTTGTGTGTCTGTGTTTGTGGGTTTATGATCATGTGTGTGCGTAAAAAGGGAGTGCGAGAGAATGACACAGGGGGCAAAGTGAAGCGCACACCTGCATGAATAATACATCACATACAGTCCTTGGTTAGGTGGCCACACGTGTGTATGCGTGTGCGTGTTCGTGTGTGTGTGTGTGTGTGTGTGTGCACGTGTGCACGTGTGTGTGTGTGTGTCTCCTTCCAGTGTACACCGTACTACAGTATTCCCCACCCATGATTGCCACCGGTGTGCTATAAAAAGCTTGTCCATGGCAGGGCCAGGTTGTGTTCCTGGTCTCGTGGCTTTACATATCCTTCCGCCGGGGCGTTTTTCTTTCTGTGGAAACACGACGCCAGAATAGGCTGGATCGTGTTGCTGAGGATGCCTCCTGTCCGCCTGCAGGGTCTATAAATAGCGTCTGTCAGATATCCTCACTCCTGTGCCGAGCGCGCTCAGCAGCAGAGCAGTGTATTAATAACCATGACGACCGCAGTCGTGCTCCAGCAGAACAGGGCTAGTAGCGCTACGGAGGTGTGTGCCATGTGGAGGGAGGTGTGTGCATGCGGAGGGAGGTGTGCATGCAGAAGGAGCTGTGCGAGGGAGGTGTGTGCATGGGGAAGGAGGTGTGTGAATGTGGAAGGAGGTGTGTGCATGTGGAAAGAGGTGTGTGCATGCGGAGGGAGGTGTGTGCATGTGGAAGGAGGTGTGTGGATGTGGAAGGAGGTGTGTGGATGC
>NC_079229.1:11225470-11227970 GCF_029633865.1 Lampris incognitus
ATCACAACACAAATATGGACCACCTTTGGCAAATATGTGGCACATGCGGCATTGCTATGGCTTGGTTCTGGCCCAGTATCTGACAAACAGGAGCGGACCGCCAAAGTGCCATCATTCCATGGCGGGATGTGGGCCGGATGAAGTGTCAGTTGTGGGACAGGTCCGGGTCACAGCCATTTTGCTATCTGGGCTATGACGCCCATATCTATAACGCATTATGAATATACTTATAATTCGTTATAATCTGCTTACAGCACTGTATAATTATAGTTATAGCACTCATAGATATTGCTAATGCTTTAAACTTTTGATGATAAACAACTGAATGATGAACATTTACATTTCTCTGATGTAATATTTCTCCAAAAAACTCACTATAAAGACTCAACTGATTTGTTATGGATCAATATTTATGGGTGATTATGACTATAGTTATACGGTGCAATGAGCAGGATATAACGCATTATAAGTATGTTTATAACGCATTATAGACGTGGGCGCCATAGAAAGTGGTTAGCCAAAACGTCAATATTGCAGCTTATCTCTGCAAAACGCTGCAGATTATGCGCGTGTTTGCCGAGGCCTGTGTGTAAAGCGTCACTGCGGGGAGATAAGACATTACTGCTGCCTCACTGAGGTCTGTTCTCCGTGTTTCTAAGCAAGACATTCCAGGAGCTGCCCTCTGTGACGTCACACGCAGGGATCGTATTTCAAAAGGCACGGCTTGTGCTGGCTCGCAGTCAAACCGCGCGCGCGCACGTACGCGCGCGCACACACTTCTTTTCCTGTTGCAGCTGACTACCAGCCAGCATTAAACAGCCTCAGTGCCTAGCTACTGAATAAACGGATACTCATACAGAAATTGGCCCCCCTCCCCCTCCTCCACCCTATTCTCCCTTTCATCTTCTACTCCTCTTGTTCCTTTGTTGTTCATCTTCTTCCTCTATGGTTTTCTTTTTTTTTCTGGCCTTCTGTTTTTCAAATCCCCTCCCCCAGATTACTATACTGTTACATACTTACGTTACATACTGTTACATATTTATGTTACATACTTGTGTTATATACTGTTACTTACATTACATTCTGTTACATACTTACGTTACATACTGTTTACATACTTGTGTTATATACTGTTACTTACATTATATTCTGTTACATACTTACGTTACATACTGTTACATACTTGTGTTACATACTGTTACTTACGTTACATACGAACATGTTTTCTCTTTCTTCATACGCGTCATAAATCTGATACTGGACATATATGCGCTTATTAATTTTCACATCCTCGAGAATTTGGTGCGACTCCCTTCCCTGCCCTCCTCCCTTCTCCTCCTCCTCTTCGTCTTCCTCGTCCGTCCAGCCCTCTTCCTCCAGCCGTGCTGCCCTGCCTTCACTGGCGCCACTCGCAGGGTCACCCGGGTTCCACAGCACAGCGGAATGTGTAGAAACAACAACTCGTTTTTCGGTGGGGTTTTTTCCCCCAGCTTTTTAATTTTTACAGAACGAAAACCATGAATGAACCTCACATAAAGCACTAAATACCTCTGAAAATGGCACTGACCAAAAGCCACCCAAAACAACAACAAGAAAACAAAACAAAACAGAAAAAGCTCATTATACACTCTTAGGTTGTATTGGTATTCATATGCTACCAATTATCCAAATGCATACAAGGGCTGCTTTAGCTCCTGTGATAATTATCTCCTGGCAACAGGAGGTCAGCCTGGCTCAGCCGCGGGAGGGGAGGCTGTGCCAGAGGTTTGGTTTGTAAGGGGGTGCTCCTCTGAGAGCGCCGGAGAGCGTCCCGATGCAGCGCTGCTGTCTGCTGACAGAGAGGAACAAAGGGGAGGCTGAGAGTACACACTGCACACAGACTGGGAAACCTGATAGTCCTGCTCTCAACACGGACGCAACCAAGGGGGGGAGGGAGACCGTGCGTGTGCGCGCGTGCATATGCGTGTGAGAGAGCGAGAGAGAGAAAGCGATAGAGAGGAAAGCAAGAGAGAGAGCAAGAGAGGAAAGCAAGAGAGCGAGAGAGAGAGAGAGAGAGAGAGAGAGAGAGAGAGAGAGAGAGAGAGAGAGAGAGAGAGAGAGAGAGAGAGAGAGAGAGAGAGTTGATTGATTGATTGTCCTTGTTTTTAACAGTACAGCAACTTTTTTTTATTGTTTGTATGCTATAAACTGTACTTACTGTTTTGTACCACCTTGTCCTTTGGCAATACTGTGTAACTGAATATGGTCATGCCAATAAAGCCCTGTTGAATTGAACTGAAGTGAATTGAGAGGGAGAGAGAGAGAGAGAGAGAGAGAGAGAGAGAGAGAGAGAGAGAGAGAGAGAGAGAGAGAGAGAGAGAGAGAGAGGGAGAGAGAGAGAGAGAGAGAGAGAGAGAGAGAGAGAGAGAGAGAGCGAGAGAGAGACATGCTGAACAATGCTGAACACAACGTCCTGGACGTGCTCATTAGGCACTGTGTGTGTGTGTGGGGGGGGGGGGGG
>NC_079229.1:11532970-11622970 GCF_029633865.1 Lampris incognitus
CTATAGAGGCAACGTTACATCACTAACAGATAGCTAGAGCCAAACACACAGTCACAGTGACACGATAACTCTGCAGCACACGCACAAACACACACAAATCCATAACCCCTCCTAGTCCTTGACCGCTGAGCAACAAAAGCACTGGCAACTTGAAGGAGAGAGGGGGGGAGGACTTGCTGAACATCCATCTCAGCGCCAAGGGCACAAATAAGCTTTCTTATAATTTGCTGTGGTTTGAGTGACTCAGAGCTCATATCCATCAAACCTGGCATGCCAGGAACAACCCCGTCCACCTGAATCCCAACACCCATCTCAGCCCCGGTCATCCATAAAAACAAAGTTTACTAGTCAATGCACAGTGGACTCACTTATACATTATATATATATATATATATATATATATATATATATATATATATGTATATATATATATGTATATATAATTATATATATAATTATATATAGATAGATAGATAGATAGATAGATAGATAGATAGATAGATAGATAGATAGATAGATAGATATACATATCATGACCTTTATTAGATGTTATATTTTTATATTTTAACTGTCTGCTCTTCCAGCTGTGCTCCAGCACCAATCCACTATATGACATACATGAAGTACCCCATTGGATGTTATCTTGTTTTAATTTAAATGTATGCTTTTTCAACAGTGCCCCGGCCCTTTAAGACCTTGCTTTTTCAAAACGGGCCCCAATCCCAACCCCATTGGTTGTAATGTTTCTGATGTTAGTTTTCAAATGTTTTCTATCCTCCCATTGGTTGCTGTGCACCGTAACTAGGGGTGTGATGTGGGGCAGTATAGTACTTATTGGCTGTATATTTTTTCTTTGTTGTTTAACCACATCAGCAGCTGATGACTGTGTGATGCACGAAACAAGCTTGTATTAAAGGTTTCAATGTATTAAAGGTTTTATTTTCTACATCTATCTTTATATATATATACACACACACACTTGCACACACGTATATAACACACACACACAAAGAAAAAAAATGGTAAAATGGCAAGTCAGCTCCCTCTTCTTTGCACTGGTTGCAGGCCCTTAAAGCACCTGTACATGAAACCTGCCAGACCGCATGGCCAGATGAGACCAGAGATTGTGCCTCTGTTATGCTGAGGAATTTCTCAGTCAAGGGTGAAGTAGCAAAAGGCAGGCTTCCTCAAAACTCGAGGCGACCTCTTTTAAAACCTGCCTGTTTCTACAGGCAGCAATCTGGGTTCAATTTAATGCTCCTTCAACTCTTAACTGGGTACCCAATGGCTGCTGGGAAAATGGCAGACAGGAAACCTGACCTTTCCATGTTCCATGTGACCAATCGGCTCAAGAATTCCAGTGCAACGTTCTCCTGCTTCATTGTCAGGGATTCAGCTGAACTCGGGACTTGACTTAATGTTGTGCAAAAAAACAGCTACCGATGACACCCACTCATAAACAAAACACATGTACACACCTACACAGTATTTGTCCTCCTCAAGTTCGTTTAACAGACATTAGAGCTTTGGGTGGTCTGAGAGGACGACAAGTAGAAAAGACTGGAAAAGCCATCAATCACGCCTCTTGTCATGGGCTAATGGCTGTTCACTTCCCCGAGTAAAACCAACCCCTGAGATCTAGTGACACCGGCTCATTTGGGATCAAAAGAGCAGCTGGCAGTTAAAGGCCGACACTGACGCATATCCTAACTGATGCTGTGGAATGTGTGACTAAAACATTTAGCGAGATGGCTTGAGAAATAGAGGCTCAAAGTTTTTTCCAGCACCAGCCGGCGGGCCAGCCCTACAACCAAAATGCTGCTGAGTGACTGACTAACTAACTAACTGACTGATCAGGTTTGACATGATTGGGCCACTGGATCAGGTGACCAACGATGTCACGTTGCTGAGTGACCATGTATAGAGTGACTGATTGATGGGAAGCCAAGATGGCGCTGTAGGAGGGGCAATGTGTTATTAGCGCTTAAGAAACTTTTCAAGCATAACTCAGCTAAGTAATTCAAGTATGTCTAGGGCTGTCTAGAAGAAATCCTGCCCTCCATTCAGGACTTAAAACATCCCCAGAGTCAAGAAATAGGCAAGCAACATCACTGTAGACCCATCACACCCTGGTCACAAGCTGTTCCAACTCCTCCTCTCTGGTAGGCGCTTACAGAGCATTGTGTGCCAAAACAACCAGACACAAGAACAGTTTCTTTCCGCAGGCTGTCACTCCGATGAACTCTTGACACTGTCATAATAAATCTAAGCATGCTGTATACACTGTATATTGCATGTATACATGCATATTCCGTCCTGTCCACTTACCTCATGTATATAAGTACCCAACTAACATATTTATTCCAGCATCTTCACACTCTGCACTACTGCCTTCCTGTTTCACCTGTATATAGTCATTCCTTGTATATATTCTTAAAGAAAGTTGTGCTGTTATTCTAGGAAGTCCATTGAGAGTCACGAAATCAGAGTCAAATTCCACGTATGTGCAAACATACATAGCCAAATAAAAATGATTCTGATTCTGAACTGGTTATAATAATCCAATACCAATTTCTTAGACGGTGCCATCAAGAACTGACAGTTGCTGATAGATTTGAGTCTCTCTTTCCTATCAGTTACAACATAGCCTCTCGAAAACTGTTTGCTAACTGAAGCTAGCATGTAGAATTGCTGGAGAGAGGCAGCGGAGAAAGTAACCGACAAACCACACAGGGGAAGGAAAATGAGTCAAGCAAGTGGACCTATGGATTCAAATAACGATGTGAAATGAGCCTTACACAGCTATCCGAGGAAGTCACTGGAGACTGATTTTAATGCTGTAGCAGGGGACGCCACGTTACCAGTTACTCCTCAGCCATAACCTGCCAAGAAACACGGACCTGCTGACAGTCCACCTGTCTAACTCCGTAGTGCTAGCTGCCATTGAAAAGGTTGGAAGAATGCAACAAGAATCTCTTCAAAAACTGCAGTCTGTTGAAAATGCAGTGAAAAGCAACATACACTCATTAAAAGAACTCACGGCCTTATCGGCATTCATGAACACGCACATTGGAAGATATCAATGGAAAAGAGAAGTTACTGCAAAGTAAAGTCGGTGGACTGGAGAAAGAAAAGAGATGGCTTCATCAGAGATGCTCGGATATGGACAATTACAAACGGTGACGGAATTTGCGGGTTGCAGGAATCCCGGAGAGGTCAGGTGAAAACGTGAAAAAAAGTCATCATTGACCTGTTTGGCCAAGTGCCTCCAGATATCACTGAGCATCTTCCAAATATGGTGGATTATTACGCACAGGCTTTGTCCACAGGGTGACAAGCGAACAAGACGC
Organism: Lampris incognitus; assembly: GCF_029633865.1. Classification (NCBI taxonomy): domain Eukaryota; kingdom Metazoa; phylum Chordata; class Actinopteri; order Lampriformes; family Lampridae; genus Lampris; species Lampris incognitus. The sequence continues at coordinate 11,536,321 of NC_079229.1, forward strand.
ATCATCGTGCAATTCATCTCATGCTCTCACAGGGATAACGTGTGGAGAGAGGCCCCAACATCTGCTGCGCTTAAACAGAACAACATAAAGATCGTCGAAGATTTGTCGCAGGGAGCCCAAGATGCCAGGAAGAAACTGGTCACTGGTGGAGAGGCAAGAAAGGAAGGAAAAAGAGCTGGTTACAAGGGGGCGATTGAAGTGATGGCGGGTGAAAAAGTCTCAATCAACGACCCATCTAGTATAACCTCTAATCCATAGTCCATGACTTCTCTGTGCCATTTTAAATGATAGGTTAGGATTAATATTCCTCAGGTTCTGGACTGAATTTTGAAAATATTCAATGACTTTTGAAATACCTGGTTCATTTCTGCACTCCAATTTCGTTTTGGTTCATTTTGATTCTAGAAATAAGAGATGGATAGTTATTCTGGTTGTAAAAAACTTATTCTAATGCTACCTCACCTTTCTTGGTATAACCTTTGAATAATATGGCCAATTATTTTCCTTATAATGACTTTGTTCAGGCCTACTACCAATGGAAAACCATGGGGCATCTACTTCACGAACAGTTGGATAAATATCTTGGTTTATCAAAGTTGAACCTACTGTTACCTATTGCATTACTGCTATGGATAATTACTTCTGAGTTGTACTGATACACTCAATACAGTTTGAGTTTTACTGCAGCTTAGACCGAGTGAGTTGTAGTTTACTCTTAGTTGACACTTGCAGGCTGTTTACGCCTGGCAGTAACATGCATCTTGGGTGATCCGATAACAAATGAACAGCTCTAAGTACAAGTGTGAATGCACCCAGTGCGTCCTCAATCGGTCTCAAGATCCGATCCCTTAGGACACAATCGGAGGTGGCCTGAGATGCATTTGTCCACACCCCATTTGAACTGATGTCAGCTGACTAGGCGGTCAACAAGACCTACTCTAGGTTTCATTTTTTGTACCTCATCAGTAACTTCTGACACATATCAGATCCACAACTGTGCAAGAGTCCTCGCTCGCTTGCAAATTCAAGTTCAACTTCATGTACAAGTTTACTTAGCCACTGCAGCACAGAGCCTGACCCTCTCAAACCCAATGCAATAATTAAATTATCTGAGCCTGAACCGATGCAATCGGGTCGAGCCTGATAGGGTGCAGGTTGAGAATTACAAACTCTAATGTTTACATTTCATTTACATTATCCCACATAACAATTTTTTTTGGGGGGGGGATTTCTTTCCCCTTTTTCTCCCCAATTGTGTCCGGCCAATACCCCACTCTTCTCAGCAGTCACAGTTGTTGCTCCACACCCTCTGCCGATCCGGGGAGGGCTGCAGACTACCACATGCCTCCTCCGATACATGTGGAGTCACCAGCCGCTTCTTTTCACCTGACAGTGAAGAGTTTCACCAGGAGGACATAGCGTGTGGGAGGATCACGCTAGTCCCCCTAGTTCCCCCTCCCCCCTGAACTGACCAGAGGAGGCGCTAGTGCAACGACCAGGACACATACCCACATCCAGCTTCCCACCTGCTTGCACGGCCAATTGTGACTGTAGGGATGCCCGACCAAGCCAGCGGCAACACAGGGATTCGAGCAAGTGACCCCCATGTTGGTAGGCAACGGAATAGACCGCCACGCCACCCGGATGCCCATGGGATGATTTACATTATTTCTTTAAGAGCACTTCAAATTTTGCATAATAACACAATTTGGTAGAATAATTGAAAGTAATAACTCAGATGTGAAATAATCATAGCAGTTGATGGAACATTTAAATGAGGTGTGAGTGAGCAAGGACGTCTCATTTTGTTAAATGCCTGTTGTTTCAATGCCTCTCTCCTCAAGTTTATGTATGTTTATGTGTTTATTTACATGACTGTGACACGTGCCATGGGAAGGGTTCGAAATGAAGGTGGACACAGTTTTAGGCAATTAACACAGGCTTTATTTAGTCATGTCTTTCATTCGTTCACTCGCACAGGCCAGTGTGTTCCTCTCCCGCGAGCCACGCTCCCTCTCTCCAGTTGCAGCTGAGGCTAAGCCACACACCCCTACCACAGTGATGTACGTGTTTACTTGCATTTAGAGTGGGGAAGGGAGACATGAACACAAGTGGTCAGTTAAGACACACATGGAGACAGATGCATTCTAAGGCCAGGTCTTGCTCACAGCAAGAAAGTCCTGGGTTCGAGCCCCAGGGTAGTAACCTTGGGGGTCATCCTTGGTCGTCCACTGTGTGGAGTTTGCATGTTCTCCCCTTATCTGCGTGGGTTTCCTCCGGGTGCTCAGTTTCCTCCCACAGTCCAAAGGCATGTAGGTCAGGTCAATCAGCCATACTAAATTGTCTTTAGGTGAGTCGCTCTGATGGCCGAGCGGAATAAACCGCCGTTCTTGCAATCGTCATGTGGCTGGGAGGTTTGTATCCCAGACTTGCCGTAACTGGTCACGGTCAGAGCGTCCACGGTGTAAGGCATTCATTAACCCACCCTGACCCGAGGGATAGTGGGTGTAGATCAGTGTAGTGTTTGGGGACTAGTCGTTCTCCAGCGACCCCTCTGGCCCATCCAGGCGCCTGCAGCCAAGCAACCGAAAGCATTCTCCCTACGTCTCCTTCGCGGCCTGAAGGTAATGCAATCCATGCAAGGCTTCAGCATGTAAAACAGCGAGAGCAGCCAACACGAGTTTGAAGTAAGCTGGTGTTACGACTATCTCCTTCCTGTGGAAATGTGAGCCAGGGGAGTTATTCGACAAGAGTTCCGGCCATATGCCATTGGGTTAATCGGGTGGTATAAGGGGAAAAACTAGAAATCTTTTTTTTTTTTAATTGTCCCTAGGTTTGAATGTGTGTGTATGTGTGTGTGTGTCGGCCCTGTGATGACCTGGCGGCCAGTCCAGGGTTTCTCCCCCCCTGCCGCCCAATGACTGCTGGGATAGGCTCCAGCATCCCCATGACCCTGAGAGCAGGATGAGCAGTTTGGATAATGGATGGATGGATGATATTCTACTTGACAAGCTTAAAGATCGATTTCCATATTGGCAAGATAAATACCCAGATGCTAATATTTTAATTGGGGGGGGGGGGTTAACAGTACTTTAGTTGACACACTTGATAGATGGCCTCTGGGGCTGGACCAGAATATTTGGCTATCCAGATATTAATTCGTTGGGTAGGTATTCGGTTTTCAATTTTGGGATTCAGATATTCTTCTTTTTTTGTGTGTGTGTGGTTAAAGCCACTTCTGGGGTGCTTCTGGGATGCTTGGATGCATCAACCTGCACAGAACAGATCGAGTCGGGCAGGCCACACCACCCTACCTGAGCAGTGTGTGTGCACCGCAGAACCTCTTGCTTTTCATTTCGGCGCCCATGTTAACAGGTTAGAGCAGCCACGCTGCCCATGTGGGGCAGCGCGGCTCAGGCACACGGCGCATCATCTAGAGTTTCTACATGATGCACGTGGTTCTCAGCAAAAATAGACGGTGAAAATGATCTTTTGATAGTCATATTGACATCATACCAGCGCCATTACATAACTGACACCTTTCACTATACTTCCAATGTCTATATCTGTAGAATAAGTCACAGACATGAAGAAATTTTTTTTAACCATTTTAGCAGTTGCATGTTAGGAGAAAGCGGAGATTACATGTGTCTAAACTAAATATAACTGACATTTACGATGAAATTAAACCATTATCAAAGGAAAACTCAGTGTAGAAAGACAGGGTAGGCAGCAACAATGCTGTCTGTGTGGACACCACACGCATGCGAGCCACAGCGGTTCAGTAAGGTCGCCGTCACCCACAGGTAAAGGTAAGCGGTGTGGACCAGGCCTTAGACACAGGAACGGCATAGAGCATCCGCTCAATTTAAAAAAATAATACATCCTGTGCAGACTCCCGATCATATATTACATCACTACATCAACATTACCTCTTAAGCTGTGGCATCAGGCCAGGAGTTAACCGGACAATTTTTGAGAATTTTTGACACCATGGATGACGAGAGGTTCATCTTGGAAGTGGAAAAAGACAAGGCATTACGACACCACCGATCCTTTTTATAAGGACAACACCAGAAAGGACAAGGCATGGAATTCAACTGCAGGAGGTTTTGGGGTGGAAGGTGAGTATAACCTAGTAACTAGCTACCATATAAATAAGTGATTCTGCCCAACTTAACATGACTCGTACAGTCAAGTACTTGTAAAGACCCATTCAGTAGTTATCCATTTTGAAAACCCATTAAAAACAGCAGGCACTGAGTGTGAAATATAGATATGAAGAAATTGTGGGGGTGAATGTATTTATAACAACTAAAACACAGCCACAAATCTTTGATCCATGTCATTCATGACTGGACTCTTATTTTAACTGGACTGTATTAACTTTGTCTATAGGCGACAGCACAACAAAGTAGGACATAACAACAATAACACAAAACAGACAAAAAAAAAGAAACCATTTAACTACATAGACCACCAACCCATGGCAGAAGCACAAAAATCAAGGAAAAATGACCAGATCAACAACTCAACTAAATGGAGCAGGCAAAACGTTTCGCTTCTGAAACGCTCTTGATGGGGTATGAGCCGTGCCGAGGACGGACAAAACCGCGTCGCAAACGCAACGTCATAGAGCCAGAGCCACACCTGGTGGAATCAAAAGAGCCATCATGTTAAAGTGAACAAGTTACAAGATTGGGCCACTAGATCGCTAGATCAGGCGACCAACGACGTAACCGGTAAACACAAAACTATTGTATCGAACGTAGCTTAACCATGTCATGTGATATGCTACTTCAGTACACTTTAGCAACAAATATTACTGGGACCAGTACAGAAAACTGTAGATTTAGTATCCAGGAATTCACATTATAAACACTACCACTGACTATCCCTCTAACAAACTGGCCACAATTTTGAACATTGACCATACACACACCTAGCCTTGTGCCTTGTTGTTGTTTTTTTTTGTATTTTGCTTTTGCCCATTTTTCTCCCCAATTGCACTTGGCCAATAACCCCACTCTTCCGAGCTGTCCCGGTCACTGCTCCACCCCCTCTGCCGATCCGGGGAGGGCTGCAGACTACCACATGCCACTTCTGATATATGCTGAGTCGCCAGCTGCTTCTTTTCACTTGACAGTGAGGCGTTTCACCTGGGGGATGCACCACGTGGGAGGATCACACTATTCCCCTCAGTTCCCCGTCCCACCCCGAACAGATGCCCCAACCAGGCACTAGTGCAGCGACCAGGACACATACCCACATCCGGCTTCCCACCTGCAGACACAGCCAATTGTGTCTGTAGGGACACCCGACCAAGCCGGAGGTAACATGGGGACTCGAACCGGTGAGCCAACCTAGCCTTGTTTTAACATAAACCAGATTAAGTGGTGAGCCTATGCATGACAGAGAATAAGACCTGGTCACAGATAAGAGTCATCACAAGGTAAAAGTGAACATTTGATCATCTTCTGGGGTCCCCAGGTATGTCCCCTGCCATGGCTACCTTTTCAAACCAAAACAAGTCCTCTGCACACATTGTGTATGAAGTGCAGAGCAGCAGTGACAGAGTGAGCAAAGGCACGAGGAACAATGCAGCCTTCAGGAGGATGGCGCACAGTGGTCTAATAGTTTCCTGGAACTGGGCGGACTCTCCGGCTTCAGAGAGGAGCCAGAACGGTGCTGGCAGAGACAGGGATGATTGGAGGAGGGCTAGGGAGCAATCCGGTAATGAGAGGCAGAGGTGGAACTCACTCCATCCATAAAGCCCTGATCAAGGAGACACAGCATTGGCTAAGAAGGGCCAAATATAATCACAGGCTGTAAAGGCGTACCTCCCCCCAATTCAGAAGAGCCCACGGGCTTCGAGTGTCAGCAGCACTTGTCACACTGAGTTAGTTAGTCAAACGCAAGGTAACTGCTACGGTCACAAAAACTTTCTTCATTACAACGTGTTTATAGCCAAGGGTAGATCTGGCATCACTGCTGGAGCCAGGTGAAAGAAAAAGAGAAGGAAGGTGAGAGAGAGAGAGAGAGAGAGAGAGAGAGAGAGAGAGAGAGAGAGAGAGAGAGAGAGAGAGAGAGAGAGAGAGAGAGAGAGAGAGAGAGAGAGAGAGAGAGAGAGAGAGAGAGAGAGAGAGAGAGAGAGAGAGAGAGAGAGAGAGAGAGAGAGAGAGAGAGAGAGAGAGAGAGAGAGAGAGAGAGAGAGAGAGAGAGAGAGAGAGAGAGAGAGAGAGAGAGAGACAATAAAAAGCTGAATGGAACCAAATCCCACATATTGCAAAAACGATTTAATGCAAATTTTATCAGAGAGCTGGTGTTTTAGTGCAGAGACTGTGATTAAGAATGATGAAAATAGATTTTTTTTAAATTTCTCCAATTCTTGTTCAGTCTTTATTTCTTCTTGAACGTGTTCAATGTCATCTTGTCATCCGCTGCACACTAGAAGATTGTTTATTTGCTTTGCCAGCTAAAGGAATCACTGCTGATTGGCATTCGAGTTTATTTAACTTTTTAAGTTTGCGTTCAGCTGCAGTGGAAATGTGAATATTTCACAAAAGTGCAAAAGCAGGACAGTTAGTTTGAGAGACGGCATATGTTTGTCCTACCAAGAGCTCGTCCATGCTGGTCTGGCACTTCTCTAGGTTGATGCGCTTGATGGCCACCTTCTCCTTGCGTGGTATACAGTAGGCTGCTTGAACCACTGCTGTGGCCCCACTTCCTGAAACAGGCAGGAAGCCAAACAAGTTACTTTTTTGGAAGAGCAGATTTAAAAAACGGGAAAAAAAATCAAAGTATTGCACTTTTTTTCTTGGTAAACAATGCATCTTCAAATCTGAAGAACACCAGAAGCTAGGAACCAGATGATCCCAATGGAACCTAAATGGCTCTGGGTGAAAAACACACAGTCTCATTTATATTCACACCCTTGGACTTCTCCTGGCTGCTTTCATTTGTTTTTCTCCATTTACGCACTCATACACCAATGCTCTCAGGTAACCCGGTCACTACGTAATAGTTCTGCCCTACCTGTAACCACTCCATCCCACTCATTTACTATGGCCAGGCCTATGGCTGGGCGGTTAATCCAATTTTATTTCCGATTATAGTTTTTGCTCATGAAAACAAGATAATCGAGATAACGTGATTATTGTGCCGCATTCCATTTCGCAATGATGCCCTCGTTTCATCTTGCGTTATAAATCCAACGCACCCCTTTCCTTTACTGCAGTGCACCCCCCCCCCCCTCCGAAAGCCTGAACTCACTCTCAGCCAGGCCGTGGCATGTTTGGTTCGGCTCGAGTTAAGATGACGCAAAGAGAGCCGTTGGTCAACAAGAAAGCTAAAACCAATTCAGCTGTTTGGAAACACTCTGGTTTCAAGGAGTCTGACAAGGAACAACAACAAACACTGTGCAAGATTTGTTACATGGTGGCGTCTGCACACCACATGCCCAATAGGACCAACTTGTTTAACCATCTAAAATTCAATCACTAAGTGGTCTATGACCAAACAAAGGAGCAAAAAAAGGAGCAAAAAAGGAGTAAAAACAAAAAATCATCTAAAATTCAATCACCAAGTGGTCTATGATCAAACAATGGAGCAAAAAAAGAAGAAAAAAAAGAAAAGTAAAGCCCCCTTCACTTCTTCCACCACAACAGTCATCAATTAAGAACACACTTTATAATGCAACTGCCCACCCATCCAACTACCAAAGACTCAAAAAGTTTTTCAGTTGAATTATAAAGTTCAAGAAAATCCACTGTTAAAAAGACATACCCCCCCCCCTTTTCTCCCCAGTTGTACTTGGCCAATTACCCCACTCTTCCGAGCCATCCCGGTCGCTGCTCCACCCCCTCTGCCGATCTGGGGAGGGCTGCATACTACCATATGCCTCCTCTGTCTGATACATGTGGAGTCGCCAGCTACTTTTTTTCACCTGACAGTGAGGAGTTTCACCAGGGAGACATAGTGCATGGGAGGATCACGCTATTCCCCTCAGCCCCCCCCCCCCCAAACAGGTGCCCCAACCGACCAGAGGAGGCGTTAGTGCAGCAACCAGGACACATACCCACATCCGGCTTCCCACCCGCAGACACGGCCAATCAGCTCTGTGAATAACTGGTATGACCCCTGCAGTAGAAACCGGAAGTCAGTGGACTACAGTTATGCAGAGTCGATTGTGTCTGTAGGGATACCCGACCAAGCCGGAGGTAACGCAGGGACTCGATCAGGCAAGCCCCATGTTAGTAGGCAACGGAATGGACTGCTACGCTACCCGGACACCCCTAATAAAAATGTTTTTAAAAAAAGACAATTTTTTTTATCAGTTCAATAAACACATGATGTTCTCAAAGTCAACGAGTAATCGTGTTAAATAATCGTGATCTTAATATTCCATCCATTATCCAAACCGCTTATCCTGCTCTCAGAGTCGTGGGGATGCTGGAGCCTATCCCAGCAGTCATTGAGCGGCAGGTGGGGAGACATCCTGGACAGGCCGCCAGGCCATCACAGCGCTGCTCTCAATATTGACCTAAATAATCGTGATTACGATTTTTTGCCATAATCGAGCAGCCCTACAGCTGGCTAAGCTAAACCTCTACCTGTGTGCCCAAAACCATGCTGAGATCCTGGAGGCTCAACAGCGCTCCACTTTGACAGCTGGTTGCGTTCCCGTTCATCACAACCTCATAATGACTGCTCATCAATTATGAATCAGCTTTTCCCAAATCCAGCCTGATGAGGCAGCTCTGCCCAAATCTGCTGCGGCATGCCTGGGCCTTTGCCTCCACTAAGCCAAGGCCCGTCTCTTGAGGGCTGACCAAGCACCGGAGCCACAAGTCCTGGGTTGGAGGCTTACGCCAAAGGGGGTCATTGTCCTGGTGGGGCCATCATGTGGTGAAACCAAAGGCATCGGGAGCAAACCTGAGTCACAAATAAACCTCCATAAATATATTAGAGTACATAAAAAACTCATTTAAAATGATTTCCTTATGCGCTGGATCATAAAAATGGAAAGAAATCCAATTTACAAGTTTATTCTATAAACTGCTCATTCCAGACTATCATACAGAGGCAACAATACATTGATTCAATGTTAAATCTGTGTTTTTGGAGAGTATAGAATAGCAAATTTAAAGCTGACAAAACAACCCGAAGAGTGCTGCAGAGGGACTGGTAGAGGCTGGTGCAGGGAGGCATGCCTGCTGTACTTCATGCCCACTCCACCTACTGGGCATGGGTATGAGTAAGGTCATCACTATGCTCCCGCAAGGCTGAGAACCAGATGCTGGAGGATAAAAGCTCCTGTTAGGCACCATGAAAACACACACACACACCCACACCCACACACACACACACGTTTCCACCAGATCTCTGGTGTATTAGTGTCAGAGAACATTGCTAGCCTAGCTGTACGTTCCTCTTTGGAAGATGGATCTGGTGTGCCACATTAGGAGTCAGCTAAGAGGCGATGGACGGCTTGGTCTAACCTGCAGCTAGCTCATCCCAAACCCCCAAGCCCTCATCTGTGCCCACATATTAACAAAGTCCTCATTGTTTAAAGCTTTAAAACCGAGCCAGCTGGGTGCTGTGGTTAAGATAAAAATATGGCCTTTGATTATATGATTTTTTAAAAGGTACAGCTCCCTGATCTTTAATTAAAAAATAAAAATGTCCCCTGAGACATGACTGGGTTCTATTCATCTACTTTCAATCATCAGGACTGTGACTTGAGGCCATATCAGAACAAGAGAGAGAATACACGAGCCTGAACCTATTCCCTATTACTAGTATTATTACTAGTATTATTACTAGCCAATAACCTGCCTGCAAGCTCACACAACTTCTGACAGACTGAGCTAACTAGGACAACAAACACTGTAAGATGAAACTAGATACGGCGTTACCTTTCATCTGGACACAAGAGAAAAACATTTCATCATTCATCTAAGTGACCCCTAGAGGTCACTTAGATATCTTTCTGAGATAGGGGGTTATTTCAATTGAATGAATAATTTTGATAAATACATTCAAAGCAAAGTGTGCGTGTGTGTGCGTGTGTGTGTGTGTGTGTGTGTGTGTGTGTGTGTGTGTGTGTGTGTGTGTGTGTGTGTGTGTGTGTGGACCCTGTATGATGGCCTGGCGGCCTGTCCAGGGTGTCTCCCCGCCTGCCTCCCAATGACTGCTGGGATAGACTCCAGCATCCCCGCGACCCTGAGAGCAGGATAAGCGGTTTGGATAACGGATGGATGGACATTCAAATTTTATTTCTAAGTCATCAGACATCAGCGGTGATTTCCCAACTCATTTGATTTGATTCACAAGGTCTTGATTCTATTCCGTTCTATTAGCTATTGATTCAATCAGGGATATTCCAGTCACAATACCGATACTGATCAGATGTGAAAAAGGTTCTCTAGAGAGCTGATGCTGTGAACTGCACAGGGAACCATCATCTCAAAATAGTAAACATAGTCCGCGGTGGTGTAGTGGTCTAAGCATCGGCTTTGTGTCGATGCGGTTGCCCACTGGGGACTGGGGTTCGCGCCCCGGTCTCATCAGATCCGACTATGGCCGGACTCGATGAAGCAGCAATCATTGGCAACGCTGTCTTCGGGAGGGGGGCGGAGTCGGCTTATGTTCGTCACATGAATGCGTCTCTGTGTGTGTCGGAAAAAACAGTGGTTCGGCCTGGAGTCGCCTTGTCACGAAAGTGGGGAGGCGGTCTCCTTCGAGACTGCCGGTCGGAGAGATGCAGTAGGCGAACGCATGCAGTACGAGGGTGGGTGTTTGAATTAAAATAGGGATCGATTGGCCACTAAATTGGGAGAAAAAAGGGAAAAATCAGAGATAAATTTTTAAAATAGTAAACTACTTTAAATGCACACAAGCCGAGGTAAACGTGACAAGGCATGCAAATGCCTTCTCGAGCTAACACAGTTACGGCTCTGACCATTTGGCAGCTGAATGCAAAGTGGAGACCAGCAGCCACCATTGTTGTCATAAGATTTAATTTGGGCAAATGAGTTTCCGTAGCGGTCCAGCAAAAACTCGGCGAATGGCAAACTAGAGACATTTGCAACATGCAAGATGCACTTAGAGAAAACCATCACGCGTTCACTGAATAAAGGTATAGACTGAAAAAATATTTACAAATAAATGAATGAATCTCCGAATTTTAAGAATTGATATCAGATCGTTCAAATTAAAATATTAATTCATGGGGGGATACATCTTTCTTGGCCCCATCTGCTTCTAATAGCTGAACTGGGTTCGAGCTACTGACCGGTACTTGTTGAAGAAGAGGCCAGCTCACTATGCTTGTTTGTCTTGGTAGTATCCAAGAAATGGATCCGGCTCCACCATTAACATTATGCAACATTACACACCAGCAGCAGCACTACAGGGTGGGGGGGGGGGGGTTGGGACAACATCTCCCCCACTCACAATGCTCTGGTAGGTGGGACAGTGACGGAGAACCAGACCTTCGGGGACCTGGTTGCCCTGTGCACACTGGAGTGCAAATTCCCCCACATGCAAACAAACAGGCGGTTGTCAGGGGTGACTGGACAGATCCCCAGAGGAGGGCAAGGTGGAGGCGGGGGTGGGTTGTGGTCTGAGAGAGCTTTCTACTTCACCTCCAGGGACGGCAGCAAAGGTCAAGGGGACACATTCATACCAGAGGCGCCAAGCTCTTCGAGCCACTCAGACTCTACTAGACAACAGTAAAATGGAGTTAATGGTTTTGTCTTGTTCTGGGCTGAGCACAAGATTACATGTTAATTGTAGTATTTTAGACCTCTGGGATTCTTACCAAGGCCTGAGCAGCTCACGCTGTCACACCATATACTGCAACATGGGAATGTATGCAATTCCTATTAAGGGCATATCAATCATATTTTTTTTCCTTTCTTTTTTTGGATCTCCCCTCCCCCTTTTTTCTCCCGAATTGTATCTGGACAATTACCCCACTCTTCCGAGTCGTCCCGGTCGCTGCTCCACCCCCTCTGCCGATCCGGGGAGGGCTGCAGACTGCAACATACCTCCTCCAATACATGTGTACTCGCCAACCGCTTCTTTTCGCCTGACAGTGAGGAGTTTCACCAGGGGGGCGTAGCACGTGGGAGGATCACGCTTCCTCACGATTCCTCCCAGTCCCCCCCCCCCCAAACAGGTGCCCCAACTGACCAGATGGGGTGCTAGTGCAGCAACCAGGACACATACCAACATCTGGCCTCCCACCGGCAGACATGTCTAATTGTGTCTGTAGGGATGCCCGACCAAGCTGGAGGTAACACAGGGATTCGAACCGCCGATCCCCGTGTTGGTAGGCAAGGGAATAGACCGCCATGCCACCGGGACGGGACGGGACGGGACGCCCCCCCCCCATATTTTTTTAATTCTATCTTTGGGCAGTTTTACCCTATGACAGGACAGACATGAGGTATAGGGTGAAGAAAGTGAGCAGAAAAAAGGGTCTTCATCCAGACTCGAACAAAGGATGCTGCGATCAGGCTTGAACCTACATGGTACACACTCATCCAGCTGAACCAGCCAAGTCATTATTATTTTTTAACCAGAACACATGGCTTTAATTAACACAGTGTTTTGTTGATGAAGAACGAAGATGTTATTATGAGACAAAACAGAGACTGGCTGATGTCACATGACTTATGGTCCAAGTATACGATACAGAACTTGAGACTGAACAGGATTTTTTGCATGTTAAGTGCCTGCTCACAGTAAATCAGGCATCCTTGCCGACGCCCTCCGACGAGAACGTCACGTCACCACCGCCCTTGTTCCTCTGGAGCGGGAGCTGAGAACACGAGGGGCAGCAGCGTCGCCACAAAGGGAAGGCGTTGTGGCGGCTGCTTGGGGGCCTTTGAACAAAACCTCAGACTGACATCTAATCTGCCAAGCAGTCTGACGACAGACACAAAGGCTGAATGTGGAGCAGGCAGGACCCGGGCGAGCGGCACACACACACACACACACACACACACACACACACACACACACACACACACAAGAGCTGCGTCTGCTGGCTGCTACAGCATACGCTGGCTCACCGGCACGGCACGGCTCTTCTACAGCATCACCCACCGCCGGGGCGGAAAACAGGGCGTGGATACGGTGTGCTACATGGCATGAATTAGCTCCCATCTGAGACTGGAGACTTCCTGACACCCGAGGAAAAAGCAAAAACTACTGACAAGTCATGGCGAATCAGACCTCCCTGGCTCGCTGACTGAAACTGACTGGAATATAGCAGCACCTTTTTCCTACCAGAGTATGAATTTAAAAAACAGAAAATATATTTTTACTTATTTACCCCCCCCCCTTTTCTCCCCAATTGTATCCGGCCAATTACCCCACTCTTCCGAGCCATGCCGGTCACTGCCAGTGGCGGATCGAGAGATTTTTTCCCGGGGTGGCAAAGGGGTGGCATGGGGTTGAAGGAGGGGGGGAATGGACATTGTTCTGAACATATTATTATTCAAAACTTGGATTTCATCGAATGTATTTTGTTCTCTACTTTTTGAGATGAGTTTGGTGTGGTCTCATTGACTTTCACCATGCGTGTACATAAAATATACTTTAAAAACATATTATCTGATTTATAAATGGGGTGGCAACAGGGGTGGCAAGACTGTGTCCCAGAGGTGGCAGCTGCCACCCCTTGCCACCCCGTAGATCCGCGACTGGTCACTGCTCCACCCCCTCTGCTGATCCGGGGAGGGCTGCAGACTACCACACGCCTCCTCCGATACATGTGGAGTCGCCAGCCGCTTCTTTTCACCTGACAGTGAGGAGTTTCACCAGGGGGACGTAGTGCGTGGGAGGATTACACAATTCCCCCCTGTCGCCCCCCCTGAAACAAGCGCCCCGACCGACCAGAGACGCTAGTGCAGCGACCAGGACACATACTCACATCAGGCTTCCCACCCGCAGACACGGCCAATTGTGTCTGTAGGGACGCCCGACCACGCCGGAGGTAACACAGGGATTCGAACCGGCGTTTGGTAGGCAACGGAATAGACCGCCACGCTACCCGGACACCAAAAAACAGAAAATATAAATCAGAAAATATAACCCCTCTGCCCAGATAGTTTGTGGACTAAACTGAAAGGCCGCTGGTCTTTACTTGTTTTCAAGATGAAGGTCTAAATCAAATCAACGTATTGAGTTACCACATTAGCTAAAATGAAATAAGGACGACACTGCTGATGTGCCACTCTTGTTTAGCAGCCGCTAGCTGACAACGACAAAGCCATGTGCAGATGTCCTACAGGGATGCTCAGCTACTCTTTAATGACTTACTGCTGAGAGGTGCAGAAAGCCTCTCCTGGCAGTACTCATTATTAATTAGTAGTATTAATTAGTGCTTAGACGACGTCTTTCCAGCTAAAGTTTCACGACATTCTAATTTTGTTCACATTTAAATTTTCATTCTGATCACTTTTCGCCATGTTTAATTTGAGTTTAATCCCCAAAAATTCACTCAGAAGTTGGATAATGCACTTGAAGAGTATTACATGGACAAGTCCAGAAAATTAATGAACACCAAGTATAATACAATTCCACTCCATCATTACATTATCCCTTTAATTTCATCAATTAATTGTCCTAAATGTGGGAAATATGGCCAATTTTTGAGCCACTCCGCCAAATTCCTTTTTTCCACGCTGGCCATGTTTGCAAGAGGGAGTAACGTTCTTTGCAAAAAGGCGCCAGTGTTTCCATTACGTATAGCGAGGCTGTGTCTTCCTGAACAGGTCAGGCACGGCATGGGCATCCCTCACCGCCTTATGAGCCCTAAGCTCATAACATTGCACTGAGTGCATGGACCATGGAGAGAAAAGAGCTCACGCTTCACAATGGAGCTCTTAAGAGACAACCTCACCAGTCCGGCACGGCCCCAGACCAAGCCGACGAGACCTTGCTCGCTCTACCGGGGGTCAACACCTCAGCAGGAACCACTTGCTCTCAGGAGGAGGACCTGTTCCCTCATGTCTCTTGGATCTCTTTGAAGCCTTCGACTGAATAGATCACACAGAAACTATGAGAAGATTACCTACTTACATGCAGCGGAGCAATAACTCACACAACACTGGCCCTTACTCGTATGACGATACGAGTAAGTCGACCTGCTCACATGAACCATGAGAAGATTACTGACTTACATGCAGCGGAGCAATAACTCACACAACACTGGCCCTTACTCGTATGACGATACGAGTAAGTCGACCTGCTCACATGAACCATGAGAATTCCCCACTCCACTCAAAGCTCGAGCTGAAGTTTCAGAAACCAAAAGGAAAACTTTGTTTTCCTTGTTTTCTAAAATCAGGAATCGGGAACACTTTATCGTTTACCCCGGCCCACAGTGGTGCAACACGAAGACATAAACACATCCAAAACTACAAGAACACACATACTAACACATACACTCACTGGCCACTTTATTAGGTACACCTTGCTAGTACAGGGTTGGACCCCCTTTTGCCTTCAGAACTGCCTTAATCCTTCGTGGCATAGATTCAACAAGGTACTGGAAACATTCCTCAGAGAGTTTGGTCCATATTGACATGATAGCATCCCACAGTTGCTGCAGATTTGTTGGCTGCACATCCATGATACGAATCTCCCGGTCCACCACATCCCAAAGGTGCTCTATTGGATTGAGATCTGGTGACTGTGGAGGCCATTTGAGTACAGTGAACTCATTGTCATGTTCAAGAAACCAGTCTGAGATGATTCGAGCTTTATGACATGGCACGTTATCCTGCTGGAAGTAGCCATCTGAAGATGGGAACACTGTGGTCATAAAGGGATGGACATGGTCAGCAACAATACTCAGGTAGGCTGTGGCGTTGACACGATGCTCAATTGGTACTAAGGGGCCCAAAGTGTGGCAAGAAAATATCCCCCACACCATTACACCACCACCACCAGCCTGAACCGTTGATACAAGGCAGGATGGATCCATGCTTTCATGTTGTTGACGCCAAATTCTGACCCTACCATCCGAATGTCGCAGCAGAAATCGAGACTCATCAGACCAGGCAACGTTTTTCCAATCTTCTATTGTCCAATTTTGGTGAGCCTGTGCGAATTGTAGCCTCAGTTTCCTGTTCTTAGCTGACAGGAGTGGCACTCGGTGTGGTCTTCTGCTGCTGTAGCCCATCTGCCTCAAGGTTTGACGTGTTGTGCGTTCACAGATGCTCTTCTGCATACCTCGGTTGTAATGAGTGGTTATTTGAGTCACTGTTGCCTTTCTATCAGCTCGAACCAGTCTGGCCATTCACCTCCAACCTCTGGCATCAACAAGGCATTTTCGCCCACAGAACTGCCGCTCACTGGATATTTTCTCTTTTTCGGACCATTCTCTGTAAACCCTAGAGATGGTTGTGCGTGAAAATCCCAGCAGATCAGCAGTTTCTGAAATACTCAGACCAGCCCGTCTGGCACCAACAACCATGCCACGTTCAAAGTCACTTAAATCACCTTTCTTCCCCATTCTGATGCTCGGTTTGAACTGCAACAGATCGTCTTGACCATGTTTACATGCCTAAATGCATTGAGTTGCTGCCATGTGATTGGCTGATTAGAAATTTGCGTTAACGAGCAGTTGGACAGGTGTGCCTAATAAAGTGGCCGGTGAGTGTATATCCAAACTAAAAAAAAAAAGGGAAAAAAAACACTGTTCAACGGCAACACCAGCCAGGATGACTGTCAGAACTGCTGGTCTGCATGGGCTAGCAGTTAGCTTAGCCTGCCCTGCTTCCTCATCCTGTGACCGCCCTCGGTGCTTCCTGCTCGGGCACAGCCCACTGAATGCAGCAGACCAGGCTCCCCCAGCCGATCCAACGCCAGGTCTCCCAGCCAGACACCCTCGACACACCTCCCTGCACTCCACACAACGACACCAACACAGTCAACGCCAGGCGAGGTCACCGCCAGACCGCCCTCGGTGTTATCAGAACTGCCGGTCTGCATGGGCTAGCAATTAGCTTAGCCTGCCCCGCTTCCGCATCCTGTCAGACCACCCTCGGTGTTAGCTATTCGGGCACAGCTCCAGGCAGGGCTGTGGTCCCTGAGCCCACAAG
Organism: Lampris incognitus; assembly: GCF_029633865.1. Classification (NCBI taxonomy): domain Eukaryota; kingdom Metazoa; phylum Chordata; class Actinopteri; order Lampriformes; family Lampridae; genus Lampris; species Lampris incognitus. Next base: position 11,553,444 of record NC_079229.1, read on the forward strand.
ACGCAGCAGACCAAGCTCTCCCAGCCGATCCAGCGCCAGCTCTCCCAGCCATCAAACGAAGACAAAACTTAAACGCAGATGTGACCAAAGACACTGCATGGACGGTACTGGGTGAGGCCGCCGCAAATGTGAATTTGCGCCGCCATCTTCCCACACCGGCACTGGGTGAGGCTGCTGCAAACGTGAATTCGCGCCACCATCTTCCCACACCGGCACTGGGTGAGGCTGCTGCAAACGTGAATTCGCGCCACCATCTTCCCACACTGGCACTGGGTGAGGCTGCTGCAAACGTGAATTCACGCCACCATCTTCCCACATCGGTACTGGGTGAGGCCGCCACAAATGTGAATTTGCACCACCATCTTCCCATAAAAGCAATAAAAACAAGAAATAACATAAAAGCAATAAAAACAAGCAATAACATAAAAGCAATAAAAAAAGCACAGGTTCTGTGCAAGTCCAGTGTTTCTATGGAAATGCCACTTAGTTCTGTCTAAAAATGTAAAGAGGATTGTGAGATTTTAATGGTCAGCATTAAATTTCAACTTCCTTTAAATGTGTAGATACCATTCAATACAGACGGACATGACTGAGCAAATATTTTTTTCCTTTTTTTTTTTTAAAATCTGGTAGATCACAGGTATGACATGAAAAGTCTCACCCCGAGACTGACTGACCTCAATATTCTTACTAGTGATCACAATGCAGTGACACCTACAGTGCATTCGGAAAGTATTCACACCCCTTCACTTTCCCCACATTTTGTTATGTTACAGCCTTATTCCAAAATGGATTAAATTCCCTTTTTTTTCTCATGAATCTACATACAATATCCCATAATGACAAAGCGAAAATGGTTTTGTAGAAATTTTTGCAAATTTATTAAAAATAAAAAACAGAAATATTGCATGTACATAAGTATTCACACCCTTTACTCAGTACTTGGTTGAGGCACCCTTGGCAGTGATTACAGCCTCAACTCTTCTTGGGTATGAAGCTACAAGCTTGGCACACCTATATTTGGCGTATTTCTCCCATTCTTCTCTGCAGATCCTCTCGAGCTCTGTAAGGTTAGATGGGGAGCGTCGCTGCACAGCTATTTTCAGGTATTTCCAGAGATGTTCAATGGGGTTCAAGGCTGGGCTCTGGCTGGGCCACTCAAGGACATTCACAGACTTGTCCTGAAGCCACTCCTTCGTTGTCTTGGCTGTGTGCTTAGGGTCGTTGTCGTGTTGAAAGGTAAACCTTCGCCCCAGTCTGAGGTCCTGAGCGCTCTGGAGCAGGTTTTCATCAAGGATCTCTCTATACTTTGCTCCATTCATCTTTCCCTCGATCCTGACTAGTCTCCCAGTTCCTGCTGCTGAAAAACATCCCCACAGCATGATGCTGCCACCACCATACTTCACTGTAGGGATGGTATTAGCAAGGTGATGAGAGGTGCCTGGTTTCCTCAAGACGTGACGTTTGGCATTCAGGCCAAAGAGTTCAATCTTGGTTTCATCAGACCAGAGAATCTTGTTTCTCATGGTCTGAGAGTCCTTTAGGTGCTTTCTGGCAAACTCCAAGCAGGCTGTCATGTGCCTTTTACTGAGCAGAGGCTTCCGTCTGGCCACTCTTCCATAAAGGCCTGATTGGTGGAGTGCTGCAGAGATGGTTGTCCTTCTGGAAGGTTCTCCCATCTCCACAGAGGAACGCTGGAGCTCTGTCAGAGTGACCATCAGGTTCTTGGTCACCTCCCTGACCAAGGCCCTTCTCCCCCAATTGCTCAGTTTGGCTGGGCGGCCAGCTCTAGGAAGAGTCCTGGTGGATCCAAACTTCTTCCATTGACGAATGATGGAAACCACTGTGCTCTTCGGGACCTTCAAAGCTGTAGAAAATTTTTTGTACCCTTCCCCAGATCTGTGCCTCGATACAATCCTGTCTCAGAGGTCCACAAACAATTCCTTTGACTTCATGGCTTGGTTTCTGCTCTGACATGCACTGTCAACAGTGGGACCTTATATAGACAGGTGTGTACCTTTCCAAATCACGTCCAATCAATTGAATTTACTAGAGGTGGACTCCAATCAAGATGTAGAAACATCTCAAGGATGATCAGTGGAAACAGGATGAACCTGAGCTCAATTTTGAGTGTCATAGCAAAGGGTGTGAATACTTATGTACATGCAATATTTCAGTTTTTTATTTTTAATAAATTTGCAAAAATTTCTACAAAACCTTTTACGCTTTGTCATTATGGGGTATTGTATGTAGATTGATGAGAAAAAAAGGAATTTAATCCATTTTGGAATAAGGCTGTAACATAACAAAATGTGGGGAAAGTGAAGGGGTGTGAATACTTTCCGGATGCACTGTATATAAAAAAAGACATGAAGAAGAGAGCAGCTCACTTGTTGGCCAGAAAAGAAAAAATAGTGCACCCCACCCCCCCCAAAAAAAGATCATCTTTGTTTAAACAGGCATTAGCTGCTAAACGAACCAGGCCTCTCTGTGGGAGCTGTGTCAATGTACTAATTCATGAGCTATGACCAGCGGCATGGCAGCGGCTCCGTGTTTGTGTTTCCTGCCATCGGCGGGGCCACTGCGCGGCATGACGTCAGCTACTCGTTATTACATTTCCTCCGCATACCTCGCTAACATTCCTCGCATTATCCCAAGGTACAATGAGAAATCTCACATGTGGCTAGCAACATCGCCGGCGGGCCCTACTTCTACACGTCCCCCTTTTCCAACATGGAAGTAGATGGTGGTCTAGCGAAGCCCTGCCTAGATGAGCAGCTGATCTGACGTATACATCAAGTGAGAGAAAAGGGTATGCACAGTAAGGACAGCATTCGCTTTTATGGCGAGGGCCCTTTAACTTCAATCATGCTGCAGATCTTCTGGAAAAAAAAAGAAAGACATCAACAGCCAGAAAAGGAACAGGGATGAAAACACGGTTGCCGGTGGATACAAAACAGTGGGAGAACAAAGTTTCCAGTCAACTTCAGCCAACGAGAATAATCTGGAGTCTGGTCCAGAGTCAGAGGGAGGGAGCGCTGTAGCCTTTTGTTTTTTTTTTTGTTTTTTTTTTCTATGGCTCGGGCTCTATCCAATATGATCCAATGATCGTCGAGGTGGAAAGGGGTGGGCGTGAACCATGTAATAACAAGTCCTCTTTCCCCCGGGGAAGTTACCAATACAATAGCTCTGCAGAGCATGCTGGGAAAATCGGGGCCATCCTCACAATACCGGCCATACAGCTGAAGACCAGAGAGCAGAGGGCAAACATCCTTTCTGAAATGGAAAAAAAAAAGGCTTATAGGGTCTCCCCAAGAATCCTTTTATCAAAGGGAGGGCAGGGGGATTTGGGTTCTGGGGCCCTGGCTTGCTCCTGCTTTCCCCGACAGATTAAGGCTACCTTTGGCGGGTTTGAAGCACCTCTTCCGAGGACACTCAAACCCCAGTATGTGAACTATGTGTACAGGGTATGATGTGTTTTCCTGTTTTAGGTACACAACTAATGTCTGATAAAGACTTCCGATTGCTACTCAATTTCTTTCTGACATTGTGCGTTTGTGTTTACATGTGTGTAGTGATATGGTGCAGACCAAAACGCCATCATAACACACACCGTAGGCCATTTTACTGAGTTAATTATCCCTACAAACTATCCATCCATCTATTATCCAAACCACTTATCCTGCTCTCAGGGTCGCGGGGATGCTGGAGCCTATCCCAGCAGTCATTGAGCGGCAGGCGGGGAGACACCCTTGACAGGCCGCCATTTGTCACGTTAATTTAACCCCAATATTATTTAGGGCACATGATGCTGTATTCAGCCAAATATCTGAATGAAAAAAAAAATTATTTCAATGACTAAATGATACCATAACTGAAGCCTCTAGTGATTTTGAAATGTTAAGCACTTGGTATTCATCCCCCCCCCCACACACACACACACTAGGGCTGTGTATTGGCGAGACTCTGGCAATACAATACATATTACGATGCAGGGGTTGTGATTCAATATATCGCGATACTGTAAAAAGGCGATATATCGCGATTTCGTAGGCCTGTGTTCTTTGTGCTTATGCTACTTCCTGTCTCAGTTTACATTGTTGCGTTGGAGTGGAAGAGTCAGATGGCTGAAGATGGATTACAACACTTTTATCTAGCGGTCGTGGGGTTACACACAACACAAAAATGTTTGTCACGAACCTTTACATGTAAACAATTAAAATTGTATATAGTGGTTTTGAGAATCGATACGGCATCACAAAAGATAATACCGCGATACTCAAGTGTATCGATATTTACTTACACCCATACTATACACACACACACACACGCACACACACGCACACACCATCCAATCCACCTCTGACTAACTGTGCAACACTGAACATCCAAACTTAAACCCATACTAGAGACGCTTAAATCTCATGCAAGTTCCTTAGAAATTATGTCAGAGAAAGTTGAATCAGATGAACTGATTCAACTTTCTGTGACTTCCTTTACCTGGATTATTGACCATGCATAAAGACATTAGAAATGCTAGTTTCCAATTTTCTAAAACGAGTTCCCCGTCTCATAAACTGCCCATGCAAGTCCTCTGGCCACGCGAGTCCTCTGCCCATGCGAGTCCTCTGCCCATGCGAGTCCTCTACTTTGTTTTGGAGACAGGGCAATCTGTTGATGGACACATTCAGGGGAAATGTCAAGATGGTAACCTGAGCAAAAAACGGCTTCAGAGGAGTGACCTGAATGCCATGTAGCCTCCCGTGTTTTCCGCAGCGACGGGTGGAGTTACCACTGTTTCTTTGACACACATTTACATCACGTCCTCTGATCAAAACGTTCCAATGGCGACCGGGTCCACTGGACACACCTGTTGCTATCGCCAATATTTACTGTTGGTATGTCAACCTGTACTGCTGCTGCATTCATCGTGCTGATATGTCATCATCTCCAACAGTCCCAAATCTTTTTACGCAAAACTCCTCTGGTGATATCATGCTAATTAATGCTAGCAGAAGTAAAGGAGAAACCAAACCTAGCCCTGCTAGGTTTTGTTTCTACTTTACTTCCTCTATTTATGTATCCATCTACTGCATACTTTTTTACTGCCTATATTCTCTTATCTGCTGCAGAAAGAAGTCAATTGCCCCATAAAGATCATTGATGGTTCATCTAAGCTAATCAGGAAAAGAGAAGGATCACTTCATTGTATTCACTCGCAGTGTATCTAAGCCCCTTCAACACGGTTTCCTCAACCTTAACTTGGTGAGTCCAGAAACACTCATGGCATAGCATAAGGAATGCAAACTTAAAGCAAACTTTAAAGAATCCCTGATGTATTAACATGGCTATAAGAGGAAATTGCAGAAATTTAGCAGTGTGATGGTAAAATGGCGAGAAAGTGGTGAAAAGGGGAGGGACGAAACAAAATGTGTGTGTCTTTCTATGTTTGTAGTATTTTGTGAGAGCAAAGAGCTGATGCCATAACACTGACTGGAGGTTTAGCCTACTTGTCTAACTGGTGTTTAGTAGCAACCTGAGGCTCAAGGCCTTCGCGGATGACTTTCCTTCAATGCAGGTGACACATAGAGTTGACTGTAACCTCCCAAGATTCAAAAAGAAACATCTGATAATCAGCTTTAACTAATTTGTAACAGCATGCGTGGTGAGATTACCAGGTGGGAAAAAAAATTCCAGGCCGCACTGCACAATTCTTTCATACAGCCAAAGCTAAGTTGATAATCATGAACCCACCTCAAGTAAATTAACAGCATAAAAGAGGTTGCAGTTCAACCTTGAAATAGCCTTGCCAATTTCAAAATTCTGTTAGCAATCTGGTTCCAATCTATCAATCCACTATGCTCGAAAACACCAAAAAACTGGTTTCTATACAAGAGCAGCTTTACCTCTGTTGGCATGCTTAGAAAGTGGGGCGTTATCACGGGGGTCAGTCCAAGCTCAACCTTTCCAAGAAACCGAGGGGAAATGTGTAAAACAGGTAATCCAAATACTGCTCGAAGAAAAATACACAAAAATGGTTAATTTAGTGGCTACAGAATGGACCCTCTATAAACACACACAGTTTCTCTCTAGAGAAATGCTCCCACCGTTTGCGTAAAGTAAACTAAGAGCTGTGCAACTGCAAAGCACATTTATTGCCTTGCACACAGTAACTCATATGAGAGGGCAATACTTTTCCTAAGACCCATGACTTGTCCTTCTCCGAGTAATCAAAAAGTAAGATAGAGCTATCCATTTGTGTAACATAACCCCAGCAGGTCAAACCTGTCTTTCTGGGGCCATGCAGCCAATCCCTGATTCCAATAAGGTATTGCAGCTCAAGAAAGTTGGATGTTGTTAGATGCTGAAAATACTTGCCATATCAAATACGGACCGATTTAGGCAAACACAAACAATCATAGGCGAGTTGGGAAATAACGCAGAAATGCACACTTGGGTATGCTAATATATACCGATTTGCAGTCTGTACACAATATCAAACATACATGGAGCCTCGAGTTACTTAATTAATGTGGTTCAAAAGACAGACCAGGTCAACAAAAGGTCCCACCGATGATGTTACCTTGAAATATATCAAATGTCTTTCCAAGCATTTTCCAAATAAATGTGTGAGATGAGGTGGAAAGCCCATAATGCTGAATAATCCTGTGCTAAAATCTCCTACATAACTGGATTAATTGTGGCAGTATATTACTCCAAAGCAATTCCTCTCGTAAAGTGGATCAGCATTTCATGGTCATTTTGGGGATCATGAAATGTAAACTCTGGAACGTTAAGAGAGCCAATACAGTGAACATTTAAGAGTCTGGTGCTCCATCTTCTGTGTATTGTTTCATTTAAAAGACATGTAATCTGGTTTTGGTCCAACCTTTCTAACTGACATTTCCCACTGTTGTCTACAACGCAGGGTCTTCCCCAGAAACAAAGATAACTTTTTAACATCTCCTTTACTGCGCTGTCGTCTAACGTGGCTCAACATAACGCAAGCTGGACTCGGACAAAATCTGAGAATTTCGTAACAGCACATACGAATGTGGTGGTGGCACAGAATGATGTTTTCATTTAAACAAAAGTACTACATGGAAATACACATCGGCATGCCCGAAGCTGGGTTCATTGAAAGAAGTCCTTTCCAGCAAATAGTCAGGGCCCGGACTGACTGTGGCGTGACAGCGCTCGTATATCATATTGTTACAGCCCGCGCGGACGGAGTCTACCCTTTTAAAGTCGGCATTTGGCCGACTATGTCAAAACACCGCCTATCTGGGACTGCCGAACTATAAAATAACATGAAACTTTACCAAGCCCACTACAAGAAAGAAGATGCCTTTCGCCGGCTGTTTCACTGCCCAGTAACGGATTTCTGGTAACTGTATCTGTTAGCTTGTTTGCCAACTAATGGCAGCCGCAGACTGTTGGTTTTTTTAAGTGGAGCAACGCTAGCCGGGTGAGGTTCACATACCTATCACCTCCTGTAGCTCATAGTCATCTTTGCTGATGGACCAGGGTTGGGAGCTCAGGTCCTCCGACATGGCTGGGAAATTTGCTGGAGCCGTACTCTTATCTGTGAAACGACACCGAATCCAGAGACCGGGCTGTAGCTAAGAAGAATTCCAAAAAAATGACGACAGGAGCGACAAGGGCGACACTTCCCCTTCTTTGCGAATCCTGCAGCGCTCCTCCTGTCATTCCCAAAGTTTGACACAAGCCAAGCAGCCCCGCCTACCGCATTCTTGCTCCGCTAAGGTGAGACGGGCGCCCCTAAACGCCCCAGTCCGCCGGAGTCCGGGAGTGTCGGACCGGAAGGCGTGTCGCGCCGGGCATGTCTCGTCCTTTGATTGGATAGCGTCACATGCTCTTCTTTCTCATTGGATAGTTCGTCATCAATCGTGAAATAGATACCGCCCTTGTTCCCTTTGTGTAACATTGGGACAGTGACCCCCTTCGGTGGTACGTTGTAATGACATACGGCATTACCGGTCCTGGTACAATTACGACACAAGCTGGTGGGAAGCGGCACATGCTGTGCATTTAAAACAATAAATCTGCGTTGACGGAAACCGCATCTATAGAAATTGCAGTTTGAATTAGATGTAGAAATAAGTATTCAGACCATTTATAATTTTTGTACACATTCCAGACAAAATCGACTTAAACTATTTCCGAACACATGAAAATGACACTTTCTGCCTTTATAATGGGACGAGTTGGACCAGACTGGTCTGAACTGTTCGGATCTGCATCAGAGACAAACATAAGCATCCCCAACAGTCCAGCATTCCTCCCAGTGTTTGGGTTGTTCCTGACTCGATTGTTTTTCCTCAAGGACAGTTTCCTTCTTTTTTTTTCTGAATGTGATGTCATATAATTTATGACCCATTTTAAAGGCAGAATGTGTAATCTCCAAAGCCTGTTTTTACCACCTTGAAAAGGTGAACCACTGGAGCCAAAGAGGAACTAATCAGATGCTTTTCCTCTCTGAATGATGTGATAAAACGGCCAAGAACAGGAAATGCATTAAGAGAGTGTTATTCATTTGTTTACGGAGGGGGTTTATCTATTAAATCAAGTATGCAAACGTCACTGTTTGTCTCTCATTTTTCAGAGAGACATGCTTAGTAGCCTGTTGCCTGTGATGGCCTGGCGGCCTGTCCAGGGCATCCCCCCACCTGCTGCCCAATGACTGCTGGGATAGGCTCCAGCATCCCCGCGACCCTGAGAGCAGGATAAGCGGTTTGGGTAATGGATGGATGGATGAGAATGACAAAGAAAAGGACCATCATCAATGTATTAGAAGGAAAGAAATCAGCAGGGAGAGAGCAAAAGTGAACAGCATACTGCAATAGTCAAACAGGAAGTTTCACAAGCACATTATCTCTAAATCGACGCCACAACTTCGTTGGTCACGTGACTGACAGAAGGAAGTGGCTGATGCATGAAAAACAAGGCATATTGTGTGTCTCTCCACCAACATAGCTCATATTAATATACTGAACAGTTACCACCACAACCAATATTTTTGAAATTTTAATAACATGAAAGCTGCACGCACACAGAACACAAGTAAAGAGACAGTTTGTGTAAGATAGTAAAGATTATGGGAAACCTGTAATATCTCATTGTTGATGGAAACACAAGCACCAGTATTAAAAGATATTTACAACAGATAGAGAACAGACTTAGCTAAAACGTAAACATCTTGGGCATGATCACAGATAGCCCCTTTGGTCCAAGAGAGAAGGCAAACGTCTGCCTTGTGCATGATCATGGAAGCGAGAGAGCTTTGGCGAGCCGTTTCCAGAACCACATCTGTGTGCAGGGCCGGGTGTAGTCACATACGGTAAGGAAGCGCAAGATGCTGGGGAATGGGTTTTTCATAGGCTTGTAAATCACTGGGATGAGCCGTTTGCTTCGTGCTCCTGTAATGAGGATGAGGAGGAAAAAGTTGGTGAGCTAAATACTGCAGCCAGTATATGTACAGACAACTTTTAGCAGGAAGCAAACATCACAAAGAGAGCTCTGATTAAGGCTATCAGAACAGAAGCTCAGTAAATCTACACGGGGGAACAAAACATGCCAAGGTTGATAATGTGAATGAGTTGGAATAAGGATAAAAAAAATATAGAGCAAAAAATTAGTCAAGGAAAATGAACAGTGCAACAAATAATGATACTAAGGGACCAATTCTGATGAAAAACATCACTTTTATGAGGGCTCTGTAGTGTTACAACATGGCAACGGGTGAATGCACGGCTCCCTCCTGGTTACCATTTCTTCCTCGCCTACCAATCCATCACCACAAGCTATTGATGCCTAAATCTCAACCCATCCAACAGTTTGCTAAACACAGCCAAAACACACGTTAATATCGGCTTCATCGGCTAAATAAAGTTTAACCCATCCGAGTGATTCCATAAGTGATGCTATAACATTCCCTAGCTGGACACCCTGGTTGAACATTTTAAAAATGGTTGCACTTGCAGTTGGCAAGCTTTTTTTTATTCCCCCCCTCTTCTCCCCAATTGTATCCGGCCAATTACCCCACTCTTCCAAGTCTTCCCGGTCGCTGCTCCACTGCTGATCTGGGAGGGCTGCAGACTACCACATGCCTCCTCTGATACATGGGGATACAGTCACCAGCCGCTTCTTTTCACCTGACAGTGAGGAGTTTCGCCAGGGGGAAGTAGCGCATGGGAGGATCACGCTATCCCCCCCCCCCCGAACAGGCGCCCCGACCGACCAGAGGAGGCGCTAGTGCAGCGACCAGAACACATACCCACATAGGGATGCCCGACCAAGCCGGAGGTAACACGAGGATTCGAACCGGCGAGTCCCGTGTTGGTAAGCTACGGAACAGACCGCCACACCACCTGGACACCCCTGTACTTAGCAAGTTGAACAGGACAGCACAGTGTGTCCTCTTCAGTCCTCAAATAACAGAAAATGTTTTTATATCTCGGGGAAAAATGAAGGAAAATATTTTGACAGATACAAGCAAGCAATTGATGAGGTTAAGTTTTTAACAGAGGGCATTAGTCATTTACAGTAATTTAAGATTTTGGAAATCAGCACCGATCAAACATTTATTTCTAGCACAATCTGTGTTTAGGGACGCCATCTTTTTACAACATGTGTCAGTTCTTTTTTTTTTTTTTCAGAGTAGATCAATTAGAAACATTTCTGAGCTCTGGTCGTGTGTGTGTGTGTGTTTGTGAGATATGAACAATATTATGTAGCAAACAAAACATATGTCTTACCAGGACATAAGCTGAGGGCAAACTTGGTCTGAAAATCACAGGCCTCACTCTCCAGGTATTCATCAGAAATCACCACCACCATCCGCTTACACCTGTGCATTTGAAAAGACATCATGCCCACATGTCATATAAATATATATCATATACATAAATGGAAAGAATAAACTCATGGAATGCAGAAATAGTTGATTGATCAGTTTAGTCCATCCATCCGTCCATTATCCAACCCGCTTATCCTGCTCTCAGGGTCGCGGAGCCTATCCCAGCAGTCATTGGGCAGCAGGCGGGGAGACACCCTGGACAGGCCACCAGTCCATCACAGGGTCAACACACACACATTCTCACCTAGGGACAATTTAGTATGGCCAATTCACCTGACCTACATGTCTTTGGACTGTGAGAGGAAACCGGAGCGCCTGGAGGAAACCCACACAGACACGGGGAGAACATGCAAACTCCAAACAGAGGATGACCCGGGACGACCCCCAAGGTTGGACTACCCTGGGGCTCAAACCCAGGACCTTCTTGCTAAGAGGCGATCGCGCTAACCACCGCGCCACCTGATCAGTTTAAATAAGAACTAAAAGGGCAATTAGAAGCACACAGGTGATGTCATAGTGGGTAAACCCACCTTCTCTCTATGAGCTCACTGGTGATGGTCCACACACAGGAGCCCGGCAGGACGTCTCTGTCGAACACGCACAATTTCAGGTTGTACTCGGTCTGCTCCAGGTGCTGGATCATTTCGTTCACGAACTTGAAGTCACTCTGGCAGTAGCAGATGAAGGCATCAAAAAGTTCGGGTGCACCTGTATCCCACATACAGTACACACAACAACCACAGTTCAGTGCTACACCAACCTATAACCACACCTGGACATTTATAGCACAAGGGAACAAGGCAAGATTTTTTTTTAGGGTAAAATGCAACATAAAGAAAGCTGGGACAACTTAAGTCTGACATTTTGGGGCCTACCGGGTGCAGGCCCCAGGGGTCGGGGCTAAGCCAGGGCCTCTGTGTGAAGTTGCTGTTAATAAGTCTTGATGCGTGCTCAATAATCCAGGTGAGGAAATCACAGGAAGTTGAGTCAATTCATCTGGACACAACGTTAATTGTTTAATGAAACATTTCTCTCAATAAACGCTGTGTGCAGATGAACTGGCTCAACTTCCTGTGACTGCTGTTGTTAACTTTTCATTTCTCACCTCACAGTAGCGCCGGACGAAATGGAAAGTATTATCACGATAATTATGTAGAATTTTACGCAGTATCACGAAATCTGCTTATGTATGTGTAATGAATGAGTAGACTCGCTAGCCAACCGGCTAACGGGTAAGGACCCTTCAGCTGACTGGTTAGCGAGCACAGTCTCACCAATCCACGTACAAATAATATAATATTGCAACTTTCACATTGCATGCAATGCACACGCCAAAATCCAATTTTGTGTGCAGATAATACGCCATTAATTTCTGTGAAGAGCTGATGCATCCAAATACCACGCATCACTGTGAACAGTCATGACATCACAGGCGAGGCTCAGTTCGCCCAATTCATCTGATGCGTGGGCCTCCACAAGCAGGTAGGCAGGGGACACAATCTTTTTTGTAATTAAATCATGGTATTAACAGTAGTATTTTAGTTATTTTATTAACCTTAACCCTAACCCTAACCCTGACCCTGATCCTGATCCTGACCCTAACCCTGACCCTAACCCTAATCCTGACCCTAACCCTGACCCTAACCCTAATCCTAATCCTGAGCGAACCCTAATCCTAATCCTGACACTGACCCTAACCCTAATCCTGACCCTAACCTCAACCCTGGTTGTAGATGCCCATGCTTCTGGTGAACTGGACGAACTGAGCCTCGCTGGTGATGTCATGACCGTTCAAGGTGATGCGTGGTATTTGGACGCATCATCCACAGAAGTTAATGGAAAGGATTGGGGTATCATCTGCACGCAAAATTGGATTTTGGCGTGTGCATTGCACGCAAAGTGTAATATCGTGTTATTTGTATGCAGATTGGTGAGAGCGGGTTGGGTTAACGCAGTCGACCATGGTGCGGGCGACCCAGGTTTGCTTCCCAGCTGCCCCCTGAATTCGCTACATTGGTGTCAGAAGTGGGATAGTGAGACCATGAAGCCATCGGAAGCACGTGCGCCCAGAGACATGAGAGAGCTAGTATGCTAAAGCACAGGGATGCGCTTCCCGAAGGAGGGGGGTGGTGTAACGATCATGAACGAGTAGACTCGCTAGCCCGTTGGCTAACGGGTCGGACCCTTTAGTTGGCTGGTTAGCGCAGCTACCCAGGTTTTTGTCCCGGCTGTGGCGGTTCCTGGCTGCCCCGCGAATTTGCTACATTGGTGTCAGAAGTGGGATGGTGAGATCATGAGGCCATCGGAAGCGCGTGCACCCAAATGTGTGAAGGAGCTGGTATGCTGAAGCACGGGGGTGCGCCTCCTGAAGGAGGAGGGGTAGCGTAATGACCACGAATGAGTTGACTCAGAGGTTTTTGAAGAAACTGCAAAGGAGTCACCTGGCACCTTCCGGTTCACTCTGGGCAATGAAGAACTTCGTGCCTCTCAATCATCGTCATCCTTTGTAAATCTGATGACACCAAAGTAGCAAATTCAGGGGGCAGCCGGGAACCGCCGCACCGGGACGAAAACCTGGGTCGCCTGCACCATGGGCGACTGCGCTAACCAGTCAACTAAAGGTTCTGACCCATTAGCCAACCGGCTAGCGAGTCTACTCATTCATGATCATTACATATGTAAAAATAGCATGTTTAAGAATCCAGTTGAGGGCCACTACATTAAACTATTTGGTGATGTAAAGTGTAATATCGAACCAAAGCTAGTTTTTCCAATAGTTTAGACCTAATTTTGTGAGAGAGTTTGGGTCACAGAGTCTCGTTATATATGACAAACTTGTGATTCATGAAATGAAAATATCAGTTTCATCAATAAATATAGACGCAAGCGGCGATTCCGGGGTTCAAGTCACCACAGACCATCACAAGTTGAAAGCTTCACTAGCTTAATGGGGTAGTATTAATGGGGTCCAAGCAGTATTGCAGCCGCCATCTGTCCGATCTGTTTCATATTTGGTACATGGCTTCTATGTGCCACAAAGAATAAGCCTATCAAGTTTCACGAAGATTGGCCATTCACACTAGCAGATATTAGCTGCTAAATTTTGATTGGCTGTTTGGCAGCCATTTTGGTAATCCAGCCAATCAGCACTTTAGGCAATGTAGCGAAATGGGTCCAAGTATAAGTATACCAAATTTCAGATTTTTTGATCAAGCGGTTTTTGAGATGTCGGATTACTTGGGTCGCCTGTGTCCTAGACGATTACCGTAATTTTTTAAAATGTCGTAACACTTCCATTGCTTCAGAAACATGTGCCAGAGTTTCCAAAACTGGACCAGACGGTGTCTGATTTCTTGCATCCTAGCCGACTGCCGTAAAAAGAAAAAGTATGTCGTTATACCCAGGTGTCCTGGCGTGTGGTATGTAGAGCTGCAGCGCTTCCACACCAAATAAGTCAAAATAGCGGGCAAACTATATGATTGACATAGGTGGTCCCAATAGTAAAGTTGTTGAGCACATTGAGATGCATGGGTCGATTAAGTTTTGTGTTGATCTGACTTATGCTGTGGGAGTTATGGCCTTTTAAGCATGACCCTTTGTTATAGCGCCACCATCTGGCTGACATGGGTGATTTGTAGTGCCAGAGTAGTGGGGGGCCGTATGAATCCACCTACCAAATTTGGTTGGTCTAGGACTTATGGTTGCTGAGCCTCAGACACTTTTAGCTGAGAAACCGCGCCCAAACTAATACAAGTCAAAATGGCGGGCAAACTATATGGCTGACATATGTGGTCCCTATAACAAAGTTGTAGAGCACATTCAGATGCATAGGTCTGTGCAGTTTTGTGTTGATCTGAATTATGGTGTGGGAATTACTAACGGGTCGCACCCTTTAGTCGACTGGTTAACGTTGTCGCTTGCGGAGCGGGAGATACGGGTTCGCATCCCGACTGTGGCGGTTCCCGGACTGCCCCCCGAATTCGCTACATTGGTGTCAGGAGTGGGATAGTGAGACCGTGAGGTCATCGGAAGCGCGTGCGCCCATAGGCGTGAGGGTGCTGATATGCTGAAGGGACGCGCTTCCCGAAGGAGGGGGGGGTAGTGTAACGTGCATGGATAAGTAGATACGTTGGTCCTTGATTAACAGGTCAGACTCTTTAGTCGACTGGTTAATGTTGTCGCTTGCGGAGTCGGAAACAAGCGTTCACGTCCCGGCTGTGGCGGTTCCCGGACTGCCTCCCGAACTCGCTACTCGCTATTTCCGAGCCCTGCCATATAGTTCAAAGATCATTCGTTCAATTTTCGGTGATTTATTTATTTATTTATTTATTTTGTGGCTATATCTAACTGATCTCGCATTTGTGGCTGAGAGAGTCTATTTTGTGAAAGTGCTGTTGGCTTCGAGTGCGCCTGTGTTGGGGGAGGGTATCTTAGGCCCCGGAGCCCCGTTGTCTCATAATCGGTTTCCAGTGTGAGTCTGCCCTTTACTGTGATGAAATGAATCTGTACATTTAGCGGGAACACATCTCAGTGCTGAGACGGTGGTGTGCTTGATGAAGAGCGTACAGACCTTCAGGGTCATCCTCCAGGGTGATGCCAGCGCGCTCCTGGGTGCGGGGCACACAGCTGTCCACTTCCGGCACCTGCACCGGGGGCTCGCTGCTCTTCTTCATCAGATACCGCTTGACGTCCGCATCTGTGTGTGCACAAGTGCAACCATGCACGCCCACGCAAACACACAAACACACACGTATTAGATCGTAATTCAGTCGATTAACGATCAGGGCTGGACGCAGTGGCGGCTGGCCAGTACAGGGCGCCGGGGCTCCGCCCCCTTCAAACATCAAGAGAGGAAAATCTATTTAAACATGTTAAATATAATTTAGTTGTATAATGCAAATAATTATGAAATAAAAGTATTTTGCAGTCTGTAAGCGCCTGTCAGCACCCATTAAATCCATCCATCCATCCATTACCCAAACCGCTTATCCTGCTCTCAGGGTCAAGGGGATGCTGGAGCCTATCCCAGCAGTCATTGTTGGCAGGTGGGGAGACACCCTGGACAGGCCGCCAGGCCATCACACAGCCCCACCACCACACCCACGACGGGGCAATTTAGTACGGCCGACTCACCTGACCTACATCTTTGGACTCTGGGAGGAAACCGGAGCAAACCCACGCAGACACGGGAGAACATGCAAACGCCACACAGAGGAGGACCCGGGACGACCCCCAAGGTTGGACTACCCCGGGGGCTCGAACCCAGGACCTTCTCTTGCTGTGAAGCGACCGCGCTAATGCGCCACCGTGCCGCCCAGCCATTAAATATTGGTTCAAAGTGGTATTTGATTATTTCTGTCTGAATACATATACTTCCTGGGTGAGGGGCGCCGGTTTCTTCAGATTTTCCATAAGGCGCAATTCTGTGCGCCCCAGACACTCCCACTTTTATTGGCAGTGAATCGCTATTGTTTTAATTATTTTTTTATCTAATGTGACTGTGTAGTGGTTATGGGGATACATAGACAATTCTCGTGGCTGTCAATCGTGTTCACACCCACCACGACGCCTCGTCTCGACCGCCAATCATCCACCGTCTACGAACCCTGATAAAATCTATAGGGTACATTGTCCCTCTTAATAACTCTGTGACTGTGTGGACATTAAAGCAGCTGTCAGGTGTGCTGCACCAAAGGTAAATTGCCCCCCCCCCCCCAAAAAAAAAGTTTAGCACCAGCCACCACTGGGACGGATTGACACTAACGAACCAACCTTACCTAAGAGAGGGCGAAGCTCCTCCACCACGTCTTTTCTCTCCAGCTCCTCCAGGATCGACAACAGCTTCCCCACTGAGGCTTCTGAGCAGCGAGCCTGCCACTCCTCCAGTATGATGGTGGTGGGGTTTCGGGACGCCTCGTAGTTCTTGATCTGTAGATAGGAGAAGCCCATCGTCTCCGCCATGGACATCCAGTCCGCGGCCACGGTGTTCTTGGGGTTTAGGTAGAGTCCCAGCTCCCTCCTCACCTTCATGTTGAGCGCCACGAGCGGGACGCTCCACAGGTCAACTTTAGAGTCTCCGCTCGCCATTTTCACCAAGTGTCAACAGAACTCGTCTTTTTTCTTCTTCTTCTTCCTTTTTTTTTGCAACAGACGATGCGGATTACTTACAATCCGGTCGTTTCTTAATAATAAAAAAAAACTTTCTACAAATTGAAAAAAATCGCCTTCACATTTTCGTCCGCCAGTTCCGCTGCCTACCTGACAGAATGAGGAAATGTTGAATGCGCCATACAGTGTGTGACAGGGGGGCGGAGCTGACCCGACTCTTCCCCCCTCTACGCTACATTCACCGTGATACCCACAATTTAATCTGCCGCTATCGTGAAAAGTGTGGTTTAACTTGGTAGGATATCCTGTCCTGTGCACGTGGACCCGCTGTCCAGGGTTCGACTGTCCATCAGATGGAAACCGGAAGTGAGACCATGTTCAGTGTCTCTCTTCCTGGTCCTCCTCCTCGACGTTCAGAACTGGCCAACATTTTTAACGCCACACCTTAACATCCTCGTTTTTTATGCACAACTCCGGGTTAGTATGTTTATTTATTTATTTGCAAATATCACATTCCTTTTTCTATGTAATAACATGTTACCATACTGGAGTCCCTCATAGCACAGTTCACATTTCGAGTGCCCCCCCCCAACTGCTCATAAGAAGAGATATATGGGATCTGCAGCGTAAAACAGCATAAAGATATGAAAACAAAAACTCAACCAGCATGCGATGGAAAAACAAGAATCCGCAACAACTTAAACTGCCAAAAAGCGAACGACGCAAAAAAGGCAGCGTCCCCCTTCTGTTGAAGGGCAAGAAGCACTGCGTGATTTACAACTTCACAAGAACATGGTGGTGGGGAGAAAGCGTCCTCTAGAAAACCAACGCAGTATATGTAGGTCAGTAAGATTCAAGTATTCGGGCATGAAAGAGAACTTGCACTTCCTGAGTGGCGTCACCGCACAACAGCTTCCAGTCTGAACGGCGTGTGTGACGCAGCAGATGTGCTGGTCCATCACAGTCTGGCATCACCGCCGCTTTGGCGGCCTTTGTGTCCGCTCGCAGTTTTGGACCTCGGTGTGTGGCGGGTCAGAAGTTTTTGCTTTTCGAGAAATAAAAATCGATGCCTCTGTCCCGGTGCTGTCTGGGGGTGCGGGATGGACCTTTCTTCCCTCTGGCCGAGGGCCCCGGGACACTCTGGAAAACAAGACCAGTTAACGTTAGACCTAAATGAAAACAAACCTGCTGCAGTTCAAAGAGAGACACGTGTGTGGTCGGAGGTAGCTAGTGTAACCTACTAGTACCAGCGACTCTTTTTCACCGCTAATAAAAACAGGAAGCAAATTGGATGTAGCAGGAACAAAAACCACACACAACTCTCCCTTCCCTTTTCATCTGAACACCCACCGGCTTCTTGTTATAGTGTCTACTCCATTCGGGCGCCACGACAATGGGGGAGGGGTAGGTGTCGTCGAGGGACACCCGAGCGCACGACAGGCTGGCGCTGCTGAGGGCCCAGGGTGTGTGGATGTCCCCCCCCCTGAGACCCTGCAGCTCTGGAACCCACCGCCTCACGTAGTCCCCCTGACGCACACAGACAGACGGAGTTTACAACCAACAACGAAAAGCTGAATGGGTGTGCTCTCACACGTGACGCTTTAATCATCGGTCAGCTGTCAAACCCCACACAAAGCACAAAAAAAGGGGGGGGGGTGAAGAACCAACGCTTGTTCACACTGAGACGTACATTGCTGTCATAGTCCAGCCCTTGTTTGATCATGTTAAATTTCCTGTCTTCTCTGGGGTCGTTTCCTATACCGGCACTGTACAGCCAGTTGCCGTAGTTGCTGCAGACGTCGTAGTCGACCTGTGGAAGCAGAATGAAATGATGAGGTCGATATTTCTACAATGCAACACTGCACATCATCCTCCACTGGTCAAAATAAAGGCAAAAGGGGGGCGTCCGGGTGGCGTAGTGGTCTATACACCCTTTTACAGTTGGTAAACAGTGATCATGTGATTGCCTCTTTTGCTGCCAAATTGCGCGTGCATACTATGCGTGACGTAGGTCATAAAAGGGTCTATTCCGTTGCCTACCAACATGGGGGTCGCCGGTTCGAATCCCTGCGTTACCTCCGGCTTGGTCGGGTGTCCCTACAGACTCAATTTACCGTGTCTGCAGATGGGAAGCCGGATGTGGGTGTGTCGTGGTCGCTGCACTAGCACCTCCTCTGGTCGGTTGGGGCGCCTGTTCCGGGGGGGGGGGCGGGGGGAATAGCATGATCCTCCCACACGCTGCAACTGGGCTAGTGACTCCACATGTAATACGCCCATTTCACGCCGCGGCCATCTTGGATTTTAAAAAAAACAAGTGGTGGGAATTTAGCCACGCCCCCTTCTTACTCAATCGGAAATCAATGCAGCCGGGGCCAGCAGCAAACATGGTTTGGACTACCAACCTTTAGCACCTACTGTCATTTACCACAATATGAAAACTAAGCTGGATCTTTTCTTTTTCGAGTACTTTCTGCCTCTCCTGTGCCAGTGAGGAGAGACACACACACAGGGCTGTATTCAAACAAGCTGTTTAATCACAATAAAATAAAAAATAAGATACATTTCATTTTTATACTGTACATTCAATATTTATACATTAGATTGTCCCATCTACAATATTTTCATTCTTTGTCCTTTAACTTTAACAAAACTGTTGGTTCATTTTAAACTAAAATATGTTCGGTCAACTGTCATTCTGTTGTAGCAATAAACTGGAACTCGCTACCGACTCAAATCATCAATTGTTTACTAAACTAAGATAGTCATTGCTCATCTCAAGGTGTGGGCTAAAAAATAGGACTGTGCTGAAATGAAGGTAAGTCCAGTTAGTGAAAGGGGCATGGCTCCATCAAAAATGTGGTACTCTTTATGCGTCTTATTGACCGTTCGACGTGTATTCTCAAGCCAGCAATACTCTGTGTGTCTTGTGAGCTCATCACAGCTAAACTGCCCACTTGGGCCTAAAAATGCAGGGATGACAAGTTTTACATCTATTTCATCGAGCAGGTCTTTGATAAGGAAGCCCTTATCGGCCATGACCTCATCACCTGACTCTAAGAGGTCCAGAACACCTGACCTCTTAGTTATCGCCTTATCAGAAATACATCCTGTGTATAGATTACTTACCAGGCTAACTGACCCTGAGGGAGTGATCCCAATTAGGGATTTCAGTGTAGTGTTACTTTTATAATGGGAGTATGTCATGGTGTTCAAAACCTTCCAACTAGCTGTCTCGATGCGGATCTCTGTGCAGTCTAGTATCACTCTTGTGTTTGGGTAGAATTCCCTGAATACTGGTGGCATTAGCTCGTCTACTGCTGCTCTACCAGGCCATATTGGGAGGGTCCCTAACATAAAGAGCAAATAGTTGGCCCGCGTAATACAGTTCCTGCTGACTGTGGCCGGCGACACATTGAATCATACAGATAAATCCAGAGCAAAAAAGCCCTGCCTCACACGGCACAAGAACAGGAAAAACTGATCAATCAGCGATAAATGCTCTGCATGGAAGCCGGACACAGAAATGTGTTCTAGGTTATGGCTGTTCCTTTGCATTTCAGTCCATCGCACCATGGACTCTGCAGTAGGCTGTAAAGCTAGGAAGAGTGCTTTGAGGGTGTGGTAATCCTTAAAACCAGTATAAAACCTGATCAGATTGGGCGCACACTGGAAGCGTTCTAGACCAAAACGCTCACTTTTCAGCTTTTTATTTTCGTCCTCCAGGAAAGCGATGCGTTTCTTTACTGCGTCAAGCTGGTCTGCCACAGAAAGGGGCTTCACATCGTAGTCATGATCAGGTAGAGTCGCCCAAACCTCACTGGACACATGAGGATATGTCATACATGTGGGAAGCAATATAATTCCACACATTTTCCAATTATCAAGATGATGTGTCAGAACAGAGCTATCCTCTATTGAAAGATTAGTGAATATACACTCACTGGCCACTTTATTAGGTACACCTTGCTAGTACCGGGTTGGACCCCCTTTTGCCTTCAGAACTGCCTTAATCCTTCGGGGCATAGATTCAACAAGGTACTGGAAACATTCCTCAGAGAGTTTGGTCCATATTGACATGATAGCATCACACAGTTGCTGCAGATTTGTCGGCTGCACATCCATGATGCGAATCTCCCGGTCCGCCACATCCCAAAGGTGCTCTATTGGATTGAGATCTGGTGACTGTGGAGGCCATTTGAGTACAGTGAACTCATTGTCATGTTCAAGAAACCAGTCTGAGATGATTCGAGCTTTATGACATGGTGCGTTATCCAGCTGGAAGTAGCCATCAGAAGATGGGAACACTGTGGTCATAAAGGGATGGACATGGTCAGCAACAATACTCAGGTAGGCTGTGGCGTTGACACAATGCTCAGTTGGTACTAAGGGGCCCAAAGTGTGCCAAGAAAATATCCCCCACACCATTACACCACCACCACCACCAGCCTGAACCGTTGATACAAGGCAGGATGGATCCATGCTTTCATGTTGTTGACGCCAAATTCGGACCCTACCATCCGAATGTCGCAGCAGAAATCGAGACTCATCAGACCAGGCAACGTTTTTCCAATCTTCTATTGTCCAATTTTGGTGAGCCTGTGCGAATTGTAGCCTCAGTTTCCTGTTCTTAGCTGACAGGAGTGGCACCCGGTGTGGTCTTCTGCTACTGTAGCCAATCTGCCTCAAGGTTTGACGTGTTGTGCGTTCACAGATGCTCTTCTGCATACCTCGGTTGTAATGAGTGGTTATTTGAGTCACTGTTGCCTTTCTATCAGCTCGAACCAGTCTGGCCATTCTCCTCTGACCTCTGGCATCAACAAGGCATTTTCGCCCACAGAACTGCCGCTCACTGGATATTTTCTCTTTTTTGGACCATTCCCTGTAAACCCTAGAGATGGTTGTGCGTGAAAATCCCAGTAGATCAGCAGTTTCTGAAATACTCAGACCAGCCCGTCTGGCACCAACAACCATGCCACGTTCAAAGTCACTTAAATCACCTTTCTTCCCCATTCTGATGCTCGGTTTGAACTGCAGCAGATCGTCTTGACCATGTCTACATGCCTAAATGCATTGAGTTGCTGCCATGTGATTGGCTGATTAGAAATTTGCGTTAACGAGCAGTTGGACAGGTGTGCCTAATAAAGTGGCCGGTGAGTGTATATATGTATATACATATTATACAATGCAGTAATCTACATGTTTGAAAAATTGTATTGTACTGACAGTAACAACACACCTATCTCCCTCATGTTCTTCTTCATCTTCTTCCGCTATTAAGTCACCAATGCAACTACAAACAGGAGCAAACATTTTTCAACGTCAAACTTCTGTCTCCCTTCTAATGTTTTAGTCACAGTGAAACTGGTCACCCCAATATTATTTAACTGGCTGTACATGGTGCAATCTCTGCAGCTCAATGCATACAGTAAATAAATTCATGAAAATGTCCGGTTTTCTGTGGTAGGTTTGCGTGTTGCTGAACTGTTATATATTATATTTTTACCGATCTCAAGCAAGCCAGCTGCTTTATCAGCGACGTTAAAGGCAAGACACTGCTACGTGTCTTTGAAGTTAATGGCCTCATTCTCTCATTCCCACTTGCTGTGGAAATTAGCTTATAAGAACACAATCTGAGATAAGTACATGGTGGGATATATTCATTTTCACTTCATATAATTTATTGTTGTTTTTTTTCTGGTTGTTATGAGCTCTCCACTTCCATGGAAATACATTTGGAATATTCAAAAAAGCGAGATTCATGAGCTTGGTGTTTTACTGTGAGACAGATTGTAACCTGACATCAACCCTGTCGTTTGTATTCATAATGAACATGTATACGGGCTTACTGCGCATATTAAGTGACATTCTCCTGTTCTCGTTCAGGTCACCAGTTCTACCTGCACTAAAAAATGATGAATTAAATAAATATTTTTATTTGTATGAATTTATGTGTCATTTATCAGATCAGACCCCCGTCCCCACCCCAACCAAACCCCCACCACCGCCGCTGCCAAAATCTCACTCTGAACTCAGTTCAAAAGTTGAGAGCCCTGCAGGTGTTTGGGAAAGCGGTGAAACGTCAAGGATTTATCTCTTTCCCTTCTTTGATAGGAGTTGCAGGATGGTACACAGCAGTACGACATGTTGCTTCCAGCAGTGTTTTCAATGAAGTAAGAAGGGGGCGTGGCTAAATTCCCACCGCTTGGTTTTTTTTTAATCCAAGATGGCCACGGCGTGAAATGGGCGTATGGAGGAGGCATGTGGTAGTGTGCAGCCCTCCCCAGATCGGCAGAGGGGGTAGAGCAGCGACTGGGACGGCTCGGAAGAGTGGGGTAGTTGGCCAAGTACAATTGGGGAGAAAAGGGGGGGGGGGCTAGGTGTCGGACACAAGAAGTGTGCTTCAGAATAGGGTCCTATTATCAACACTTAATGGTGCCTTTACACCTCCTTTTACTATCCAACGCTTGTGACTGGTTCTGACACAGGTTAAAGTCCTTACCAACAGGTATTCAAACCACTCAGCTCCCATCCTCCAATCCAGGCCCAGGTCTTTGGTGAGGAAACTGGCTACATTTTGGCGCCCCCTGTTGGACATGAAGCCCGTCATGGCCAACTCTCTCATGTTGGCGTCTACGAAGGGCACCCCTGTGCGTCCCTCTGGGATCCCAAACGGCGTAAAACATTCGCTGATTATCGTGCATCTTACATTTGTGCACACATGCAATGCACCAGTCGTCATCGAGTTTGCAAACGGTGAGGACAAATTCATTCAAACCTTTCCATGCGTCGAAGAGCTTCCGGTCCTTTTTCCACGGAACAGATTTGTCTTGAAGCCCTAAAGGAGAAATCGGCTGGGATGAGTTTGGAGTTTGTTTGTTTTATTTATTTATTTATTTTTGGATTTTGAGATACTTTATTAATCCCCGTGGAGAAATTATGCTCTGCATTAACCCATCCTAGCTATGTAGCTAGGAGCAGTGGGCAGCCGCCGTGCAGAGCCCATGGGGACCAACTCCAGCTCGTCTTGCCCTGCCTCGGTCAGGGGCACAGACAGGGGTATTAACCCTAACATGCACCCAGAGAAAACCCACTGCAGACACGGGGAGAACATGCAAACGCCACACAGAGGACGACCTGGGATGACCTCCAAGGTTGGACAACCCCGGTGTTCAAACCCCGGACCTTCTTGCTGTGAGGAGACAGCACTAACTTCCGCGCCACCATGCCGCCTTTAACTGTTGTTTACAGGGAAGGTGACCTAAAACTCTCCAGTCTTTACCTCTGATGTGGAACAGTCTGTCTCCATACTTGGCACCCACAAACTTGAAATAATCTCTCCAGAGTAGTTCAAAAATGACCCTGTTGGAGAGTGTTGGGGATTTTTAGAAAATAAAGAACTTTTCACACCAATACATAGTATCACAGAATGGTTGAAGGGGGGCGGGGGTCTGGGGGTCTTTCTTTCTCCGAATCAATCTCATGCTTGTTTCTATTGCATGTTATTTGTATTGTGCTTTGTTTTTGTGGCAGCATAATTCTGAATACCGTATAATGCTTTACATACTGTGATTGCTGTTTTTTTTTTAATATGTGGCAACCCTGTCAAAAAATTCAAATTCTCTTTATGTAACAGGAATCATTTAAATGCGCAAAATTGAATTTTGCTATTGTTGTAAATTTCCACTTTGTTCTGTGATTTACATTTATTTTCACACATTATTTACTGGCTGCAAAGAACCAGCCGCAGAGAAGATGCCTTGCCCAAGGATGCAATGGGGGGGGGGGCGTTTCGTGGCAATCACAGACATCTCAGCATTTCAGTGCATGTGCTCTGATGGCTGAACTCACCAACATGTGCTCTGATTGGCTGAACTCACCAATGTGTGCTCTGATGGGCTAAACTCACCCGTATGCGCTCTAATTGGCTGAACTCACCAGTATGTGCTCTGATTGGCTGTCCGCTCGCTCTCGTACTTCCTGATCTGGTGGTAGATAAACCTGGGGGAAATGCAACCCAATGCCAGCCTGCAGAGGGCCAACACAAAAAAACATTATCCGGAGAAATCATGAGTCAGCTAGAACATGAGGCCGCCGGAAGGATACAGAAACTAAAAGCATTGAAAGAAACGAAGCAAGGCCACTCACCAGGGTGCAAATTTTGTTGAATAGTCTGCACCAATCAGGCCATTACGGGTCTCCTTATAAGCAGCGACAGCATCCTGAGCAAAGACAAAAACAAGCCGGCTCGTGTGTGACAAGGCTCTTAAGTCAGCTACGCTGCAACATGCAAGGTTTCTGTGCTGGCTAGCGACAAATTGCAGGCAATTTCACCCTTGCGTAATTTCCAAATTAGAATTCACCGTGGAGGGAAAAACATGTGACACAGAGGTGTGTGACTCACCGTGTCCCAGAAATAGTGTTTGAGTCTGGCCAGAGCCTGGCTCTCCCCACCGCTGCAGGGGAAGGCAGAGCGGGGATCAATCGCGGGCTCTGTCAGCACAGGACAGATAAAACATTTCAGCGCCAGACTAATTTAAACGTGTCCCCTGATGCACGTTAGGATAATATGTGGACTCGAGCCATTTCAGGAAATAAAGCCAGTTGATTAGCCCGACTGCACCTGGGAGAAAAATTGTGCTGAGCAGTTTGTATTTCCCTACGAAGTGATGAAAAGTGGTGCTGGTTGGTGTATGTTGTGGATTTACTGAAACAGGGACGACAAAAAAGGAGTAATTTAGCTTTTATCCTCGCCAGCGGCACATAAATGCATCAAAATCAATCAGATGGCAGAGGAGAATAAACGTTGGGGAATTTGTTTTCATGCCGTTGGCACAGCAGCTGGCAGGGCTTCGCGGTGCAGACTGACACTTGGTACCAGGCCAGCAGCAGCTCACAGCATGTGACATGACAGAGCATGTGATATGACAGAGCATGTGACATGACAGAGCATGTGATATGACAGCGCATGTGATATGATAGAGCATGTGACATGACAGCGCATGTGACATGACAGAGCATGTGATATGACAGAGCATGTGACATGACAGAGCATGTGATATGATAGAGCATGTGATATGACAGAGCATGTGATATCACAGAGCGTGTGACATGACAGCGTGAGATATTACAGAGCGTGTGACATGACAGCGTGTGATATGACAGCGTGTAATATGACAGAGCATGTGATATGACAGCATGTGATATGACAAAACTACACGAGTACAGGAATACGACACCAAAAATACTTGTTAGCGAGCATTTACAGGCATTCTGGACATTTTAAATTAGGTTCTATTGCCCTTTATCAAGATGCCGACTTTTCCATCGATAATCAACATAACTTTGTGGCAATATTTAGGAAGCTTCTTTTTTATTATTTCGGTGTTTCCATCTCTAGATAATTCACTTCTTCAGAAGTCACATGACCTGATGGAAGTGCAGCTCTACATCTTTAAGAGATTTGCGTCTTCACCTGTCTGCTCCAGGTCCTCCATGGTAGGGATGGGCCCTTCCTCCAGGCCCGGGGGAAGCCGGCCGAGTCGGTCTGGGCTGGGGAACAGAGGCCTCACCCTGCCCTGGGTCTCCACCGCCTTCCTGAACTGGGTGTACACGTCAGGCAGCCTACCAAACCAGGAAGGGAAGTTGTAAGATCGACCCAAGTCAGACCTCTAGCACTAAACACGTCTCTCACTGGATATCCATCACACAGCCCACCCTGCTTCCCCTCCCACCAACCCATAAACCACCCTGCTTCCCCTCTCACCAACCCCTAAACGAACCTGCTTCCCCTCCCACCAACCCCTACACGAACCTGCTTCCCCTCCCACCAACCCCTAAACGAACCTGCTTCCCCTCCCACCAACCCTTAAACCACCCTGCTTCCCCTCTCACCAACCCTTAAACCACCCTGCTTCCCCTCTCACCAACCCCTAAACGAACCTGCTTCCCCTCCCACCAACCCTTAAACCACCCTGCTTCCCCTCCCACCAACCCTTAAACCACCCTGCTTCCCCTCCCACCAACCCTTAAACCACCCTGCGTCCCCTCCCACCAACCCCTAAACCACCCTGCTTCCCCTCCCACCAACCCCTAAACCACCCTGCTTCCCCTCCCACCAACCCCTAAACCACCCTGCTTCCCCTCCCACCAACCCTTAAACCACCCTGCTTCCCCTCCCACCAACTCCTAAACCACCCTGCTTCCCCTCCCAACCCCTAAACCACCCTGCTTCCCCTCTCACCAACCCTTAAACCACCCTGCTTCCCCTCCCACCAACTCCTAAACCACCCTGCTTCCCCTCCCAACCCCTAAACCACCCTGCTTCCCCTCTCACCAACCCTTAAACCACCCTGCTTCCCCTCCCAACCCCTAAACCACCCTGCTTCCCCTCTCACCAACCCTTAAACCACCCTGCTTCCCCTCCCAACCCCTAAACGAACCTGCTTCCCCTCCCACCAACCCTTAAACCACCCTGCTTCCCCTCCCACCAACCCTTAAACCACCCTGCTTCCCCTCCCACCAACCCTTAAACCACCCTGCTTCCCCTCCCACCAACCCTTAAACCACCCTGCGTCCCCTCCCACCAACCCCTAAACCACCCTGCTTCCCCTCCCACCAACCCCTAAACCACCCTGCTTCCCCTCTCACCAACCCTTAAACCACCCTGCTTCCCCTCCCAACCCCTAAACCACCCTGCTTCCCCTCTCACCAACCCTTAAACCACCCTGCTTCCCCTCCCAACCCCTAAACCACCCTGCTTCCCCTCTCACCAACCCTTAAACCACCCTGCGTCCCCTCCCACCAACCCCTAAACCACCCTGCTTCCCCTCTCACCAACCCCTAAACCACCCTGCTTCCCCTCCCACCAACCCTTAAACCACCCTGCGTCCCCTCCCACCAACCCCTAAACCACCCTGCGTCCCCTCCCACCAACCCCTAAACCACCCTGCTTCCCCTCCCACCAACCCCTAAACCACCCTGCTTCCCCTCTCACCAACCCTTAAACCACCCTGCTTCCCCTCCCAACCCCTAAACCACCCTGCTTCCCCTCTCACCAACCCTTAAACCACCCTGCTTCCCCTCCCACCAACCCCTAAACTACCCTGCTTCCCCTCTCACCAACCCTTAAACCACCCTGCGTCCCCTCCCACCAACCCCTAAACCAACACCCAAAACGCGCGGCCGGCATAAAACAGATGCTATGCGGGGGCGGGGTGTACTTGACAGCCTTGTCTCCAGCAAGCGTGCCCTGCCGGTCACCTGGATGTGTGCTGGAAGGGCAGATCGTCCCTGTGGTACAGTGTGGAGCCCCAGCAGGTGTGAACTTTCACCTTCATCTCGGCGCAGACGTTTTTCAGCCCTGCCTCCACTGCCCGCTCCTCCGACGCCACCTGAAATATCGGGAAGATAACAAAGTAAAAAGAAAAGAGGAATTCGATTTGGATGGAGAGTGAAGACGGCATGACGAAGATGTGTGGGAAGATGGCGTGGTGAAGATGTGCGGGAAGGGAAAGAGTGTATTTAAATAACCTCTTCATGGAAGGCCACGGCACTGACGGAGCCGAGTCGTTTGATGAGGTCGCCGACCACGTCCTCCGGCTTACCCCGTCTGACCAGAAGAGTGCTGTGTGACAAACACACGCACGCACACACACACACACACGCACACGCACACACACATACACAAGGAAAGTAGCCCCTTTTAACACCATGCCAGGCAAGCTGCATCCTGGGTAGGGGGAGCGCTACTTCCCCCTCACTGACCAGACTGAACTGTGGGAACAGTCAGTGTCGCAGCTTTGTTAATGTAAATATGGCCTGCACACGGCCAGGTGTGTCCTGACCCCGTGTTCTTTCGGCTGTATCAATTCAATCTTGGAAAGCCAAAAAAGCTGACGCGTTACAACCGCACAACCAGTAAGTCGCAATACTAACACAAAGATGGCGCTGGAAGCACACAGCAAAGCTGCACAAAGAGCATTATTTATCGTCTATTTCAGGGCGGCACGGTGGTGCGGCACGGTGGTGCAGCGGATAGCGCGGTCGCCTCACAGCAAGGAGGTCGGCCCTGTGTGATGGCCTGGCGGCCTGTCCAGGGTGTCTCCCCACTTGCCGCCCAGTGACTGCTGGGATAGGCTCCAGTATCCCCGCGACCCTAAGAGCAGGATAAGCAGTTTGGATAATGGATGGATGGATAGTCTATTTCTACTTTCCTACCTAGGGTACTTTAGTGTTTCCAGTGTGCTCATGACTTGACTTTAGCTGTGGGGAAAAAGGGCACCGCGCTGCCCACCAAAGGCCCTTTACAATACTAGTTGTTGAAATATATTTGAAACCAGTGGCGGCTGGCCAGTACAGGGTGCTGGTGTGCCGCCCCCTTCAAACACCAAGAGATGAAACCTACTTAAACATGTTAAATATAATTTAGTTGTATAATGAAGATAATTCTGAAATAGAATTATTTTCAGTCTGTGAATGCCTGTCAGCAGCCATTAAATATGGTTCCAAATGGTATTTGGTTGATTTCTGTCTGAATACATGTACTTCCTGGGTGAGGGGCGCCGGCCCAACGATACCTTATGTAAGCCCTCAAACTTGTGGCGAGCAGGTGACCTGAAGTTGCTGTCTGATTGGTTTCTTCATATTTTCCATGGGGGCGCAGTTCTGTGCGCCCCAGACACTCCCACTTTTATTGGCAGCGAATTGGTATCGTTTTAATGTTTTTTGATCTAATATGATTGGACAATTTTCGTGGCTGTCAATCATGTTCACACCCACCACGACACCTCCTCTCGACTGTCAATCATCCACCGTCTACGAACCCTGATAAAATCTATAGGCTACATTGTCCTTCTTAATAACTCTGACTGTGTGGACATTAAAGCAGCCGTCAGGTGTGCTGCGCCAAGGTAAATTGCGACCCCCCCCCCAAACATTTGTAGCACCAGTCGTCACTGCCCATTGCACCAGTGTGCAGCACTGCTTACCTGCCCTTTGTGAGCAGCATGTCCCTGAGGTCCTTCACGCTTTCCAGAAGGAACTGCAGGCGGAAGGGGCCGGTCTTCGGCAGATTGTAGTTGGTTGTTCCCAAGTAATGTCTGGGATCAAAACAGTAGAGTGGGACGATATATTCTGCATTCCTCTGAGCCCAGTGGAACACCTATCATATATACACACAATATAAAACCGCACTCAATATCCATGACACTGCACCCAACACACGGAACCTTTAATAGACTCTGCATAACTGTAGCCCATCGACTTCCGGTTTCTACTGCAGCGGTCCTACCAGCAAACGGGTGGAAAGCTTCAAGTTGTACATATCAAGTTACGTCCACAATTGTGAGGATGAGGATACTTATTTTCATAATAAACATGTCAAGTTACGTCCACAATTATGTGGATGAGTAACTTGATGTATAACTCGAAACTTTTCACCCGTTTGCTGGTAGGTGCAGGTGAAAGTTTGTCGACAGTTCTGTGCATGTCGTTGACATTTATCCATGGTAAATCTTGCAAGCACCGCGAAAAATATGCCATTGTCAATAGCACACACCAACAAACAAGGAAACTGGTATGACCGCTGCAGTGGAAACCGGAAGTCAGTTAACTAGTTATGCACAGAGCCGTATCTGGAACTACAAATATGGCGGCTCAACGCGTAATTCCGCAGTGATAAACAAACATACTGCACAAAATAACCTCAATCTAATATTAGTACTATTTACAATACAAACGCGGGGTTGCAGTCACGTGTATTACTGGACGGTTCATTCAGTGGTTGACCTCAACATGAAAAACGTATATCGGCGATAATTTGTCATTTTGATGAGAACGTTAAAGTAGCAGTCATGGAAACACGCTGTCGGTGAGCTCTGCACTATGTGTAGCTGTGACTGTAGTAACTTTGATTTTACAGCAGGTTTTACATCCACAGAAGAGCAGGAGCTCACTTCTGAACACGGTGAAGGTTTTCGCCTTACCTCGTTGTCGTGGAGGCGCAGGTCATTTCTCAGCAGACATATAACCGTGCGTGCAGTCGACATATTGATCTGATTATTCAAATGCGGGGTATATAACTTAAAAACAACTAAATACAAGTCAGGTCACTAGATGATCTGTACATGTGATGTTTATCCAGCGAGCGCAGACTCCTCTTCTGCGCACGCCGGTCGGCCGCTGTTACAAAACGCAGGATTTCATAAGGCTTCCCCCGCCCACCCCCAGACACGGGTCAAAGCCCCCGGGATGGAAACCGCTGTCGTAACTGTTGGCTTTATAGTTGTTTATTGTATTGCTTATTATTGTGCGTTATAATTTATGTTGCTGTTGTTGTTGTTGTTGTTGTTGTTGTTTTAAATCGGGTGCTGGGTTCACTTTGATGCGCTTTGGCATGATGGTAGAGAACACGTGGTAATTAGACCACAAACAAAAAAAAGAAAAGAAAGAAAAAGCAAACAAACCTCGGGCAGACGCTATGTAAAGCGTCAAATGCCGCAAATTCAAACGGCCACGGGGCCATTATGCGGGCCATTTGTGCCATAATCAGTTGAGCAGTTTATTAATCAGTTGACAAGGCAATCGTCAATTAATGAATCGCTTTAGAAAAGTGCAAATCACTGGATCAATAGATGGAACAATAGTTAAATGAATCAACAATTTGTTAATTCCAGAATCAACTGATAAATTAAAAACAAAAATAAATGCATTGGGAAACGAATATTGAATTAACTGATGAATAAACATGATAATAAAATTGAAAACAAATCTTTCAATAATAACACTGCAAAGTGATTGATAATTACATTCCTCACTGATTTTTCTGCTGCCACGCCCCAACCCCCGGTTTTCCCCCTTTGCCAGGAGGCGGGACCAAAACTGCTGTCAATCATTTCCGAGACTTTACAGAAGCTGTTGTTTAGTGATGGGCAAAGCAGTTTTTTTCAGTGCACTGAATCATTAGAATCAGTTCATTAAAAGTACTCGTTCGAAAGATTCGTTCACCGACTCATTCAGTGCTTGACCGGAGCGCCGACTCCATAGTCCGTCCATCCATCCGAACCGCTTATCCTGCTTTCAGGGTCGCAGGGATGCTGGAGCCTATCCCAGCAGTCATTGGGCGGCAGGCGGGGGAGACACCCTGGACAGGCCGCCAGGCCATCACACTGAAACACGGCTGAACGCCCAGTTCAGCTCGCTAACTAGTGAACTGAGAACGGTTGTTTGTGAAGGATAAGCCAGTGAGCTGATAATTTAGTTAGATAACGTTACCGTTTGCATACTGAACGCTGCTATAACAAAGTGCAATCCTATTATGTACACCACATATATTTTCGCAACACCTAACTATTAAAAAAATATTTGGTACTCCATCATCATCGGCGGTCAGTTGAAGCGAGTAAGACTGTCCTCTCTGTTGGGTTGTCTACTTGTGGGTCTTCAGATGGCTGTAGAGGCCGATCCGCAGTCCACATACTTTGGTACAGTGTGGACAGGGTAAAGTGGTGGTGGTGGTGGTTGGGCCTTTTTCTCTCTCTCCTTGCGATGCTGTCGCTTTTTCTCTGTGGCAAAGTGGAATTCTATTTCATGACGTGCAGCTCCTTCCTGCACGGATTTCTTCCAGGAGTGTCTACCCAGTGCAATGTGCTCCCAGTTGCTCGATGTGATGTTGAATTTCTTCAGACTGGTCTTGATATTGTCCTTGAAACATTTATTTTGCCTGCCGGGAGCTCGCTGACAGGATCTGTTTGGGGAGATGTGTGTTGTACATGCAGATGACATGGCTGGTCCATTGGAGTTGGTGCTGAATTATTGTGGTGGTTGATGCTAGTCATGATGGCTTCTTCCACAATGCTGATGTTGGTGCGATTCCAGCTGATCCTCAGGATTTTGTAAGCATCTTTGGTTGTATTTTTCCAGGGCTCTCAGGTGCCTCCTGTGGGTCGTTCATGACTCTGCTCCATACAGCAGGGTAGGGAGAACAACAGCTCTGTAGACGAGAAGTTTTGTTTGGGCCTTTAGGTCTCGGTCTTCAAAGACTCTTTTCCTGAGTCTGGCGTAAGCGCCACTGGCACAGTTCAAGCGATGGCTGACCTCAGAGTCGATTTTGAACAGCTTTTGAGGAGAGAAGGTAGGGAAAGTGATAAATGTTTTCCATAATTTTGTTATCCACTTTTATGGTGGACTGGGTAGATGGATAGTTGGGTGGAGGTTGATACAAGACCTGGGTCTTTTTGAAGTGTAATGTTAGACCCAGGGCTCTGTATGCCTTGGCAAATGTCTTGATAGGATCTGCTTCTTTTGAACCCTCCTCTTCCTCTTGAGCTTGATGGACATCATGGAGCAGATGAGGCAACGTTCTGTCCAGCAGTCATCTACATCGATAATGGCCCTCATTATGTTCACATCATGGTGGTCCCTGGTTCATACAATGACATAGTCAAGCAGATGCCATGGTTTGGAGTAGGGTGTCTCCAAGATGCCTTTCTTTCCTATAGTGTCCTTCCAGAGGTGTTGATCCCGGTCGACCCTGGCATTGAAGTCTCCTGGGAGAATAATGTTATCCTCTTTGGGGATTCTTGACAGTGTCTCGTCCAAGCAGGCATAGAAGGTCTCTTTTACTTCCTCTTCGGAGTCTTAAGTAGGTGCATAGGCACTCACAACTGTTGCCATCTAGTTGTTGGCAAGCACCAGATGGATGGTCATGAGATGCTCATTGATCCCCACAGGAAGTTCAAACAGGTGGCTGATGATCTGGTTCCTGATGGCAAATCCAACGCCATGGATCCCGGGCTTATCAGCAGCTTTTAATTTCCAGAAGAAAGGGTAGCCACCCTTCTCCTCCTTCAGTTGTCCATCCACCCGTTGGGTTTCAGAAAGGGCAGCTATGTCAATCCGGCATCTCTTCAATTCTCTAGTGATGATTGCAGTTCTCCTCTCCAACTTGTCACTGGTTGTTGCACTATCCATCAGTGTGCACACAATCCAGGCTCCAAAGTTCATGTTTCTATGTTTCTGACCACATGTGGTGATCCTTCTGGATGCAGTAATCCAGTCAGGAGGTTTATTTTTAGGGCACCTTTTCTAGCCCTTTTCTCAGGTGGGGTGAGCAGAGTGGATCCTATAGGGGGCTGCTCAGTTGTGGGTGCAGCTACCGAAGGGCTCTTTCTACCTCATTCCAAGAGCCCAGCGACTGAATCTAGCACCCACTGGCTCATGTGCCGGCTCATGACTAGGGGTTTCCAGATCTCACAATCCTGCCCCCGTTGCTACTTGCCGGTCACCATAGGACTTAATCTGGGATAATAATAATAATAAGAAGAAGAATTACACATATATAGCACTTTTCTAGACACCCAAAGTGCTTCACATTTGAAGAGGGTAACTCGCTTCAACTACCCCCAATGTATAGCACCCACCTGGGTGATGCACGGTGGCCATTTTGCGCCAGAACGCTCACCACACATCAGCTTGAGGTGGAGAGGGAGGAAACATTGAACCAGTTACATGGGGGGATGATTAGGTGGCCAGGTGGAGAGAGCCAGGTTGGGAATTTTGCCAGGACACCGGGGAACCCCCTACTCTTTGTAATAAGTGCCATGGGATCTTTAATGACCATAGTGAGTCAGGACCTCGGTTTAACGTCTCACCTGAAGGACGGCACCTCCTACAGCACAGTGTCCCTGTCACTGCACTGGGGCATTGGGATTTGATATTTGTTGTTTTTATTAGGACCAGGGGGAAGACTGCCCCCTACTGGCCCAGCAACACCACTTCCGGCAGCAACTCAGTTTTCCCAGGAGGTCTTCCATCCAAGTACTAGCCAAGCTTTTCTTCTGTCATTTGGCAGAGCCAGGGTACATGTTGGTATGGCTGCCGGCAAGTACCCTTTCCTTTTTCCAGTCATATAAACAATGGCTCCTGGATTGCCTTTTTCCATCTGCAAAACTTCTCCAGACTATGCCCTGCTTTAACACAACACTCCACAGAAGTCTTAGTCAATGCTTTGGTCATGTCCCTGTTGACTTTGTTCTATGGATCTTTTATTGAGTCGGTTATTACTTTTTCTTTTATCGGCTGGTATGCCTCTCTCAACCTTAAGAAAAATGCACTAACAAAGGTGATCTAGGTCTGCAGTAGCATAACAGGTACCCAACAGAAAAGTCTGTCTGATTTATACAACAAACAGATGTTAAGGAAAGCAGAACCCATCCTATCTGACAGCACCCACCCCCTGCACCTAGAGTTTCAGACCTTGCTTTCCGGTTTCCTCTTCAAATACTCTGTACTCAAAACCAATAGATACAAACACTCCTTCATTCCCTCAGCCATTTCACTGCTAAACTCCAACAGTAAGAGGTAATACCAGCTACCCCTTGATAAACACTGTTAACACTGTTTACTGTTGCATTGTTGTTTTTTTGTTGGCTTTGGTCTCCTCACTACATGTTGTATTTATTTCCCTTATGCATTTTGTGGAGTGTTTGTGTGTTTGAATGTTGCCGCTGCTACACAGCAATTGCCCCTCTGGGGACAAATAAAAACCTGCTTTGACTTTGACTTTGATGTCACACATTGACTACTCTACTGCGATCCTGGCAGGCTTCTCCAACCAACTATTCACCGACTTCAACTCATCCAGAATTCTGCAGCATGGATTATTACATATTCAAAGTCCACTGAACATGTCTCTCCCCTGCTGATTCAATTACACTGGCTTCCTGTGTCACACCGGATTAACTTTAGAATGTCATTATTAACATTCAAATATCTTCATAATCTATCCCCTGCTTAACTCACAGACCTCCTTCAGACTCACACTCAATCTCGCTCCCTGCGGTCTTCACCAACAGGTCTATTGGTACTACCAGCCATCAACCTCAACACAATGGGTGCCAGGGCTTTCTCCTATGCTGCACCCACACTGTGGAACTCCAGTCCCCATCACATTCGCTTACTGGATTCCATTACAGAGCTCAAAGCTGCTCTTAAACCTCACCTTTTTAAACTAGCATACTCATTTTGACATCATTATCAGCATCAGATTCATCTCCTTTTTTTTCTTTTTTTTTACTCCTGTTGTATAGTCTATTGCTTATTGTATGTTTTATTGTTGATTGCACTAATGTTTTTTACTGTTTTGTTTTATTGTATTTGATGGAAGGTTAAGGTTCACGGAAGGCACCTTTAAATAAAAAAAGTTTATTATATGGTGGAGAACGGAACTCTGCAGGGTAGTGTATGTTGTCCGTTGTTATTCAACATAATGATCAGTGACATCTCTCAGGTTGAACAAAGAAGAGGAAAGTCTTTGTATGCAGATGATGGGGCGCTGTGGATAAGAGGCCACAATGTATCTTATGTCAATAAGAAAATGCAAGATGCAATAGTTGAAGTGGGGAAATGGGCAAGTAAATGGGGATTTAAATTATCTGTAGCAAAAACACAAATAATTTGTTTCTCAAAATGGCATAAAATCGCACCCATCACCTTAAAATTGTATGAACAACCTGTTGAGCAAGTGAGAGCTTAGATTTCTTGGGGTTTGGTTTGACGAAAAGATCACATGGAATGTTCATTTGGATAAAGTTAAGAACAAATGTAAAAAAGTCCACAATATACTTTGTTGTTTGTCAGGACAGAAGTGGGAAGCATGTAGAGCATTTCTACGAACACTATAACTGGGCACTCATATGAGCTCTGTGTTCAACTATGGGTGTATAGCTTATATGTCAGCAGCAGAATCACACCTCAAGAAGTTAGATGTATTACAAGCTCAGGGCCTGAGAATCTGTAGTGGATCATTCAGAACATCTCCAGTATCAGCAATGCAGGTGGAAATGGGAGAAATGAAGACGACAAAAGGATCGTTTCAGGAAGTGATTCAGTTCATTCACCCAAAAAATTAGTTTGCGAACAACAAAACACTACTGTCATTGGTCAAAACAAGTAGTGGCCACTGCTTAAACCAGGTGGTAACGGCCAAATACAAAAAAAACCCAAAAAAAACCCCAAATATGTCTGACTTGTCTCTTGACTAAAAAGTCAAAAGGGGTCTAGACCGGTTGTCAGTTCTGAGCCATCTTGCTTTAATGCTATGGAAAGAAACCCAGTAAATGGCAAGTTACCTAATTTGCTCGCTAACAGCAGCTACCTCAAAGTACCTTATTTTGATGCCTGTTCACCTTCAAATATTCAATCTCTCTGCTATAAACTGGTTTGCATTTCAAACCCTTTGCATTCTTAGCTAGCTATCCATCCATCCATCCATTATCCAAACCGCTTATCCTGCCCTGTGATGGCCTGGTGGCCTGTCCAGGGCGTCTCCCCACCTGCAGCCCAGTGACTGCTGGGATAGGCTCCAGCATCTCACAACCCCTTAGCTAGCTAATGTTATTTTATTTGTCACATAATCTGCCATCTCATTTACCTCATAGTCAGCTAGCTAATGTTAGGGGCGGGGGCTGCACAGAAGTCATACAATCATCTATGAGTCTGAATACTCATACCAAAGTTGTTCAGTAAAGTATTTGGATTACTATGATAGCTTATTACAGCACATACCACATGGCCACATGGTTGCAACCATTGCTGGTTCAAATCTAGCCAGCGACCTTTATGGCGGGACGGTGGCCCAGTGATTAGTGCTGTTGCCTCACAGCAAGAATGTCCTGGGTTCGAACCCCAGGCCATCTCAGGTCCTTTCTGCGTGGAGTTTGCATGTTCTCCCCGCATCTGTATGGGTTTCCTCCAGGTGCGCCAGTTTCCTCCCGCCATCAAAAAGACATGCATGTTGGGGTTAATACTCCTGCTTGTGCCCCTGAGCAAGGCAATGGAAAGAAGAACCGGGGTATGGCCTCCAGGCGCTGCAGCTGCCCACTGCTCCTATACAATAGGATGGGTTAAATGCAGAGAACACATTTCATAGCAACCTGTACAATGACAAAAGAAAGTGGTTTCATAAATGAAATATACAAAAATTGAATAATCTGGTTGCATATGTGTGCACACCCCTAAAATAATACTTTGTCTAAGCACCTTTTGATTTTATTACAGCACTTATTACAGCTTGGCACAGCTTGACTTGGCAATATTTCCCCACTCTTCCTTGTAAAAACGTTCTAGATCCGTCAAATTGCAAGGGCGTCTCCTGTGCATGGCCGTCTTCAGGTCACCCCGCAGATTTTCAGTTGGATTCAGATCTAAACTCTGGCCTGATCATTCAAAAACGTTGATCTGCCTTTGGAGAAGCCATTTTTTGTTGATTTGGATGTATGTTTTGAGCCATCATGCTGAAAAGTGAAATTCCTCTTCATCTTTTTAGCAAATGCCTGAAGGTTTTGGGTTTTGCAGCAAAATCGACTGGTTATGTGGAGCTATTAATATTCCCTCCACCTTGAGTAAAGCCCCAGTTCCAGCTGAAGAAAAGCAGCCCCAAAACATGATGCTGCCACCACCATGCTTCACCGTGGGTGTGGGGTTACTTTGGTGATGTGTTGTGGTGTTTTTGGGCCAAACATACCTTTTGGATTTAGAGCCAAAAAATTCCGCCCCGATCTCATCAGACCATCATTTGTTTTTTTCCTACATGGTTTTGGGAGACTGGCTGTATTTTTTTTACAAACATTTTCCAGGCTTGGATAAGGTTTCCCACTCTACCTCATAGCCCAGACAAATGAAGAATACGGGAGATTGTTGTCTCATGTAGGGAACCAGTACTTGCCAGAAATTCCTGCAGCTCCTTTAATGTTGCCGTAGGCCTCTTGGCAGCCTCCCTGGCCAGTTTTCTATCAAATTTGGAGGGACGTCCTGTTCTACGTAATGTCACTGTTGTGCCATATTTTTCCACTTGTCTTCAATGTGTTCCATGGTCTATCTAATGCCTTGGAAATTCTTTTGTACCCCTGTCCTGATCGATACCTTTCAACCAGGAGATCCTGTCCTTGCTTTGTAAGCTCTCAGTGGACCGTGGCTTTTTCAGCTGGATGCAACCAAGAAGATGTCAGGAAAATCCTACAGCAACAGCTGAACCTTCTCCGGTTCAGCTACTACTTAACATGAGTTTGAATGTGATTGGTTAATTCTGAACACAGCACACCCCCAATTTTAAAAGGGTGTGCACACTTATGTAACCAAGTTATTATACGTTTTATATTTTTCTTTTCTTTTTTCCCTTAAAATGTTTCTGATTGTATTTCACTTTATTTTTATAGGTTGTAATTTCACATTAAGGGTGGAAAAAGTTCTGGCATATTTATCTTGGTTTCATCTTTTACATCACAAAACCTACAATTTTAACAGGGGTGTGTTGACTTTTTATATGGGCACTTTAATTTTACTCAAATTGCTCATCAGTTTTCTGTACCGCAATAAATCAAGAGGCAATTTACCTTCAATTTGTGTTTGTGTCGGTATTTTTGTGTGTGTTGTAAAGGGACAAGTACTATTTTCTTGAGTTTTCAACTTGCGGAAAACTCAGTCTCCCGTCAAATAGGATGTTTGATTCAAAAATAAACAAAAACAGGGTCCGCGGTGGCGTAGCGGTCTAAGCATCGGCTTGGTGTCGATGCAGTTGCCCACTGGGGACTGGGGTTCGCGCCCCGGTCTCGTCAGATCCGACTATGGCCGGACTTGATGAAGCAGCAATCATTGGCAACGCTGTCTTCGGGAGGGGGGCGGAGTCGGTTTGTGTTCGTCATGTGAATGCGTCTCTGTGTGTGTCGGAAAAACAGTGGTTCGGCTTGGATTCGCCTTGTCACGAAAGTGGGGAGGCGCTTTCCTTCGAGACTGCTGGCCGGAGAGATGCAGTTGGCGAACGCATGCAATACGAGGGTGGGTGTTTGAATTAAAATAGGGATCAATTGGCCACTAAATTGGGAGAAAAAAGGGAAAAATCAGAAATAAATTTATAAAAAAAAATAAACAAAAACACAAAACACTGACCCCCATGCAAAAATGCAATATTTCACAGCTAACATTAAAAACTTTTTTAGATCAAACATTGATCATTTTGTTATTAAATAAATATAAATGATCCAATTTACATTTTTATCGTAATTAACTTCAATAGAGTAAATATTATAAAGTTCAAGTAGTAAAAGTACAACCAGATCGAAACTGACCATGTTTGTGTAACACCAAAATATTGTCTGCTGATGAGGCGATAATAAATAACAGTCACAATACAGTTAAAGTAGTCTTTAGACCGTTCATTTATTAAGTTAAATGTACAAAAGATCAACTACTTGATACATTTAATGTTTCATGGCTTTGTCATTAAGACAAAACAAAATCTCTGCCCCAATCAAAAGCCTGCCGACCTTTTCATACTGCCTTTCAGCTCTCAAAGAGAAGATCATACTCTGTCTAAATCACAGTACAATCTACTGTATAACATAGTCATTTCATCAAATAGATTTGTATATAACCTAAATAAATTCCATACAAAAGTGCAGAACAATATGTATTTACAGTACAATCATTTATTATATATGTATATACACACACACACACATATATATATATATATGTGTGTGTGTGTGTGTATACATACACACATACATACATACATATATACTAATATATATGTATATACTTATATACACATATATATGTATATATGTATACACACACACATATATATATACACACATACATATATACTAATATATACGTATATATAAACATATACACGTATGTATGTATATATATATGAAAATAACAACTTCAACAAAGCCCATGTGCTTCCGTATTGAAAAGCAATTCACCTTAATTAAAATGCTTTTCCACTTTGGCGGTGAACGCGTTGTGTGTTTTATGAACACAATCAGGTAAGGCACTGACAAGGGTCAAACAGATTGGATCATTCCTCTTTTTTTATGTGTCAGTGTATTATAGCTCGCCGTTATACTTCCTCCACCCACCTCTCCTCTATTTCCCCGCGGGGATCAATTAAGTTTCCTCTCGGCTCGTCCCCACTTGTCAGACGCAGCGCTCGGCCTTTTACAACCCAGGCCCTTTACGGGGGACACACACACAATGACCCTGTTTACAATTGGGTTTAAAATGCGTTCCGGGTGATCGGATCACAAGTGGACCGCGAGACACCTCGCCGTTTACACCTGTGTCTATCATGCGTCTCCAAATATGTCCTGCGGACCACTTGTGATCAGATTTTGTTACTCCAGAGGAAAAAGAAGAAGATTTCCTGTTACGTCCTTGTCGGGGACACATCAGGATGCATTAGTGTTTACGCTACAAAAGATGTGTGGTCAAATGCGTCCCAGACCACCTCGGCAAGTGGTCTGAGTAACCGGTTTCCAAAACGTTTTGGTGGTCGTTTACACTTGTATTTAGCGCGGTCCACTTGTGATCTGATTGCAAAAAAAACACATTCTAAAACCAAGTGTAAACGGGGGTCACTGTTTTATGTGTTACGTTATTCAGGGTGGGACGCACCATGCCATCCAGCCACTGAATGAGCCATTCTTAGTGTAAAAAGCAAAGACCAAAAAAAAAAAAAAAAAAAAAAAAGGCAAAGGGGGTGATTTGATCCACGTCAAAGCTACAACAGAGACTACAGCCAGAACCAGGAACAGCTCATACCGTTATGTCGTCTCATGATGCTCTCCATAGCGAGACGCTACAATGTGAATACACTGGATCTGGTCTGTGCAGTATACACAAATGCACAAAGCTGCCACACACAGAAAAGGTTACGGGGCTTCAGGGCGAGGGGGGAAATAATAAAGAACTACAATACTGCACGTTGAATTAACCTACGAAAACGTTTTTCTTCTTCCTCTGTGTTCTTCTGACTTAATCTCACCGTGTTTCATTCGTCTTTGGCCAGTTCTGCATGGATCGGGGCTCACTACGGGGACGCACTGGAATGGATTTAACAAACTAGAGCCAACAGCAGCGTTGGTATTGCTCGTAGATATTAACATTGCACACGGATACAAAAGTTTGGTTGGCTTTTGTCTACACTGCAGTAAATTACAAGTTGTCATGAAATTTCTATTAAAAAACATCACATAGAAAAATATGTTATTTTCTTGACTGATTATCCTGCATGTTGGAGATCTTTGAATGCATGATATCAAAAGTGCAATGGTTGACAATGTACTCCTTTTCAAATGGGGCGGAGTGCTATGAATCCTGGGTAATGGCAACCCAATAAAGATGCATAAAAAAGACATTCTTACTTACAAATTGCTATTGTAAGGCGTTTTGACAAAAGCATTTACATGTCTGGTGACAAGACGAAACCCCTCTGGGTAAGGTCACAACGTATTTATTTTCTGCTCATGTAGAAAAATATTTTACCGTCGGATTTTCACTCCTAGCTACCTTAAGGTTTATGAGCAACATACAGTACTATCAGATGTGATCAATTTCAGCTAAACAGTCACAATTATACAGTGCCTTGTTGGTATGAGACACTGATCTGCTGCAGTGGATAACTGTATAGAAGGACCCAGAATACATTTCAGGCAGACCGTTTTGTTTTAAATCCATGAGCTCTAGATTCAGCGAGACACTGTTGCCCTTTCTGGCCCAGATCGCTTTTCCCAAACTGGGAAGAAGAGAACAGCCTCCATTTAACTGGACTTGTATAAGTGCTCGCTCACCAGTCACCTTCCGAAGGAGAACAAGCTGCGGCAGTGCCTTGGAGAATATGGAGGTCCAACAACCGTCAACCTGGCCTCCTGTTATCAACAGTCAAGATGAAGCTGGTTGGTGAAAGAGGGAAGGAGGTGGGGTGGGAGGTTCTTGACTCCTGGCGAAACCGGTGACTGTTGACGGGAACAGGAAGTTGGAGTGGGTCTGGAGTAGAGGTGGGGCCCTGAGGACAGGGGCGGGCCAGATTGGAAGGGAGGCACTGGCGCCTTAGAGGCCTTGCAGACATTTGTAGGTGGGGGTCTGAAAGTTGGGGGGGGGGGTCGGGGGTCCTAAAGGCCTCAGAAACTGCCCTGGACAAAAGGATGGCTAAGCAGGACTTCGGCGGTGGGCCGCCACTTCTCCTCCACAAACACCTGCCGCAGGAAGTCCCTGCACGCATCAGACACACTTTCGGGAAGTGTAGGCTTAGTGGGTTGGGTGGCGATCTTAAAAATGGCCGCCATGGCCTCGTATTCAGCCCAAGGAGGTTTCTGAGTCAGCATTTCCACAACAGTGCAGGCAACACTCCTAACAGATAAAAAAAAGAAATTAACCTTAATAAGCTTTTGAGCAAAACTAAAAAAAGGATCTTGTCTGTGAATGTTATCATTCACCCGGGTCATGGTTATCCAAAGGAGTTGACTCAAGTGCAACTGGACTTGGTATAAATCCGTGAAGACGTTTCACCTCTCATCCAAGAGGCTTCCTCAGTTCGTGCCTTTCTGACACGCATATCAATAGCTCCGATAACGACGGTACACAAAAGAGCCACTCATATCTATGGCTCTGTTAGCGACGGGCGTTGGTAAACATCAGATCCAAAGAGCCACGCATTTCAATAGCTCTGACAACGACTCCAAAGAGGATAAATGCTGAGTCTCATCAGCAGCCAGTCAGACTAGCTTGGTCTAGTCAGAAAGGCACGAACTGAGGAAGCCTCTTGGATGAGAGGCGAAACGTCTTCACGGATATATACCAAGTCCAGTTGCACTTGATTCAACTCCTTTGGATAAAAAAAGGGTCAGATCATATTGCCAATACTGATCTGTGTGTAAATGCACCGCATTCTTACCATACATCAGCTTTTCGGCCATATCCCTCTCCATTGATGACTTCTGGGCTCATCCAGTAGGGGGTGCCGGTGACAGATTTGATCCCGGTGCCAGACATGCAGATGGTCTGGATACGCTTGCTGGCCCCAAAGTCCCCAAGCTTCACATTCCCCGAGGAGTCTCTCAGGATGTTAGCACCTGACGGACAAGG
This sequence comes from Lampris incognitus, assembly GCF_029633865.1. Taxonomy (NCBI): domain Eukaryota; kingdom Metazoa; phylum Chordata; class Actinopteri; order Lampriformes; family Lampridae; genus Lampris; species Lampris incognitus. The sequence goes on from NC_079229.1 coordinate 11,597,356, forward strand.
ATGAAGAAGACACTCGGGGTTATTCGAGTCTAGGGATGAAGAAGACACTCGGGGTTATTTGAGTCTAGGGATGAAGAAGAGACTCAGGGTTATTCGAGTCTAGGGATGAAGAACAGACTTGGGGTTATATGAGTCTAGGGATGAAGAAGAGACTCAGGGTTATTTGAGTCTGGGGATGAAGAAGAAAGAGACTCGGGATTATTCGAGTCTAGGGATGAAGAACAGACTCGGGGTTATATGAGTCCAGGGATGAAGAAGAGACTCTGGGGTTATTCGAGTCTAGGGATGAAGAACAGACTCGGGGTTATATGAGTCTAGGGATGAAGAAGAGACTCGGGGTTATTCGAGTCTCCTGCTGGCTGTCATCATCCTCAAGGGGAACTTTAAACATTTTGCAATTCACTTCATTCTTATATTTAGGCATTTCCTGCTCTGCAGAGACAGGACGGCGCAGAGCCACGGGTTGACAGATAAAAGAGGGTTTGCTGTCCGAGCGATAGAAACACCTCAGTTTTGGATTTTCCATTTTTCCTCTACAGTCCTTTGTCACAGTGTGAGTAAAAAGTTTCTGAACAGGTCTGCAGATGACTGAACAGAAAACATTATTGCTCTTTCAGTCCAGGCATTACACACCAATCACTACCAGCCAGCAACCAGCTCCTTTCAGCGTTACTGAGAGATGATGAAGAGCCACTTTATGAGAGTACAAAGATGAAAGAATTAACATTTGCTGCAAAACACAGCAGTAAAACCTGATGGAAAAATAGACCAATTTTGGAAAAACGTCAAGGCATTCTTATCAACACTCGGAAAACACAGCCGAGAGCGGCGGCGTGTCTCGTGTCCCGACTTGACGTTTTGACTTGGTGAGCAGGGAAAAGGCTCTCAGTGTTTATCTCCAACACGTGTGTGTCATGGGAAAGACGGAACCCGGACACTCCATCGCCTCTTCCTCCGTAATTTTCCGTCGTGCGGTCGTGTAGCTGTGTCTCCTCTGCTTCCTAAAGGCTCCCTGCTTGTTTGATCAGTGACTAATACACACCAGCCACTCAGCCTCCACACCCACCGAGGGCCAAGGAGGAAGAGGAGCACAGAGAGGGAGAGGGAGAGAGAGGGAGTGTGTGTGTGAGAGAGAGAGGGAGAGAGAGTGAGGGGGAGGGAGGGAAAGAGCGTGTGTGAGAGAGAGAGGGTGAGAGAGAGAGGGAGAGAGTGTGAGAGGGAGAGAGGGAGAGTGTAAGAGAAAGGCAGAGACAGAGAGAGGAAGAGAAGAGGGAGAGAGTGAGATAAAAAGATGGAGAGAGAGAGAGAGGGAGAGAAAAAAGGGAGAGAAAGAAAGGGAGAGAGAGAGAGAGAGAGAGCGAGTGAGCGAGAGAGAGGGAGACAGAGTGAGATAGCGAAAGAGGGAGAGAGAGTATGACAGAAAGAGAAACACGAAGACAGAGAGAAAGTGTGTGAGATAGAGAGAGAGATGGAGAGAGTGTGTGTCAGAGAGAGAGAGAAGAGGAGAGAGTGACAGAGAGAGGGACAGAAAGAAAGAGGGAGAGAGAGAGGGAGAGCGGGAGAGATGGAGAGATTGAGATAGAGAAAGAGGGAGAGAGTGTGACAGAAAGAGAGACACAGAGAGAAAGAGGGAGAGAGTAAGTTGTGTAAGTTGTTTTATTGCATGTGTTGATGTATAGTATATGTTCGGTACTCGTGAATTCTTATTGTCCTTTATGTGAAAATGCTTTGCAATACAAATGTATATTTGTCATGCTAATACAAGCAAATTTGAATTTGAGTAGGGGAGAGACAGTGTGTGAGATAGAGAGATGGAGAGTGTGTGTGTGCCAGAGAGAGGGGGACAGAGAGGGAGAGTGAGTGAGAGAAAGAGACGGAGAGAGGGAGATAGAGAAAGAGGGAGAGAGAGTGTGAGAGAAAGAGTGTGAGGGACAGAGAGAGACAGAGAGAGAGAGGGAGAGAGCGAGGGAGAGAGAGAGAGAGAGACAGTATAATTCAAGCAGGACTTTAACTGGAGCCATCTTTCACTTCTCCCTTCGGCCCACTTCCAGCTAAGCAGACTCCCCCTCTCCCTCTTTCTCCATGTGTTGTGGGGGAGCTCTTTGAAACTGAGCAATAAATCACATTAACTGTGTTTTTGGGTTTTCTTTGGCCCCTCTCATTCGTAACCTAAACGGCGAAGGTTTATGGTCAATTGTCACGGCAGCAATGCCAAGCGCTATCCAAATACTGCGAGTGCTGACAGGTCTTCTAACATGCACACATGTTAAAAGACGTGTTGTGCGGTGGGACGGGCACGCCACTGGATATTATGCAGAAAGAGCATTTCTAAGTGGAAAAATCCCACCCACAGACATACTCTCATCGAGCTGTCTGCATTCCACCGAGCCAACTGTCTTCTGTCTCCCCCAGACGGTGTATTTCTCTCCCCTTGGCTGTGGCTAGGCAAAGTACTGAGCCCAGTGCTGTGGGCAGCCAAGCCAAAGCTTTTATATCCGGTGCCGAACATTTTTAAACTGAGCAGATTTCAGCAGCTTCATGTATATCCAGAATGAACTTGAACTTTTAATAGCTCCTTTTCTCTCCATTTATTTGTTTTTCCTGCTGAGAAAGAATAACCAAATGAGCTAAAGTCATCCTAAACAAGGCAAATGAATGGACGGTTGTCTCTGCACGGGCCGCCAGCATCACGTGGCTGCAACATGTAGGTCCGCAGTATGGGTAACACAACCCCAGCTAACGCTTCCGTGATACCGTCAGCCGGGGCCATAATCTGAATCTCCATGAAGACCATGTTCCGCTTCCGGTGTGGGAAGAGGGCACAAATTCACATTTGCAGCAGCCTCACCCGGTACCGGTGTGGGAAGATGGCGGTGCAGACTTACGTTTGCGGTGGCCTCACCCGGTACCGGTGTGGGAAGATGGCAGCGCGGACTTACATTTGCAGCGGCCTCACCCAGTACCGGTGTGGGAAGATGGCGGCGTGGACTTATGTTTGCAGCGGCCTCACCCTTACCGGTGTGGGAAGATGGCGGCGTGGACTTATGTTTGCAGCGGCCTCACCCTTACCGGTGTGGGAAGATGGCGGCGCGGACTTACGTTTGCGGTGGCCTCAACCAGTACCGGTGTGGGAAGATGGCGGCGCGGACTTACATTTGCGGCGGCCGCACACAGTACCAGGGTGGTAAGATGGTGGCGTGGATTCACATTTGCGGCGGCCTCACCCAGTACCGTCCATGCAGTGTCTTTGTCCATGTCTAAGTTTGTTTTGTCTTCGTTTGAGGGCTGGGAGAGCCTGGTCTGCTGCGTCCTGCGGGCCCAGGGACCACAGCCCTGATTGGCGCCCGAAGAGGAAAGACCAAGGGCGGTCTGATAGGACGCAGAAGCGGGGCAGGCTAAGCTAACTGCTAGCCCATGCCAACCAGCAGTTCCGATAACACTGAGGGTGGTTTGGTGGCGGCCTCGCCTGGCATTGACTGTGTTTTAGTGTCGTCGTGTGGAGTGCGGGGAGGTGTGTCAAAGGTGTCTGGCTGGGAGAGCTGGCGTTGGATCGGCTGGGGGATCCTGGTCTGCTGTGTGTCTGGTGGGCCAAGGGACCACAGCCCTGCTGGAGCTGCGCCCAAGGAGAAAACACCGAGGGCAGTCTGACAGGACGTGGACGTGGGACAGGCTAAGCTAACTGCTAGCCCATGCAGACCGGCAGTTCCGACAGTCATCCTGGCTGGTGTTCGTTCTCTGGACAGTGCAATTTTTGTACTCTGTTACACTGAGTGGACTGTGTTGTTAACTGTTTGTGTGTGTGTGGTTTTTTTTTGTTGCTTTGTTGTGTCCGTTTTTGAATGTTTTTGGTCCTTTTTGGGAAATCTGGGGTGTGTGTTTTTGTCTTTTGTGTCGCACAGCTGTGGGCTGGGGGGAAATACAATTTTGTTTCTTTTGTGTACGCAAGTACACGAAAGAAACGACAACAAACTGTTCCCAATTCCTGATGTACGGCGTGTAATGGTCACGCACCACGTCAGAGTCACAACTCCACCCAGTTCTGTTTGTGCCAGCCGAGTTACCTTTAATGTCTCGGTGTACAATCATGTTGCTGTGCAGGTAGAAGACGCCTTGCAGGATCTGCCTGGTGTATCTCCTAGTCACCTTTTCTGTCAAAGCCCCGTAGGCTTTCAGCTGGTCTTTTATAGAGCCCTGGTGTGTGTGAGAGAGAGAGAGAGAGAGAGAGAGAGAGAGAGAGAGAGAGAGAGAGAGAGAGAAGGTGCGTTAGACTCCAGCAGCTTGGGCAGCAGGGGTCATGTTGGCACACAAGTCCACAGATGCATTTTAGAAATGGAATACAGTTTTTCTCAGTTGCGTTGGCATGATTCTCAAATGATAATGAGTATTTTCAAAACATGTGCAGACCTCCAAACCACTGGGCACTTGTTCAAAACAGACTTGAATTTCTTCCTCATTCTTTTGAACAAATTGCAAATGTTTTAGCCCATCTATGCAAATGAGCAGGTACTGCTGTCTACAATGTGCACAGTTACCAGCTAAATATATCTTGCTGATCAAAACTCATGATGTTGCTCCTCAGCTGAATAGTTGTACTCTCCAAAACATGTAGGAGTTCTGTCATTGTGCAAGTCATCACATGCACAATAGTCCATTCAATTGTCAAACATTGTCAGGCATATAGGAAATGTCCATCCATCCATCCATTATCCGAACCGCTTATCCTGCTCTCAGGGTCGTAGGGATGCTGCAGCGTATCTCAGCAGTCGCTGGGCGGCAGGCAGGGAGACACTCTGGACAGGCCGCCAGGCCATCACAAGGCCGACACACACATATTCATACCTAGGGGCAATTTAGTAATGCCGAGTCACCTGACCTACATGTCTTTGGACTGTGGGAGGAAACCGGAGCACCCGCAGGAAACCCACGCAGACATGGGGAGAACATGCAAACTCCACACAGAGGACGACCCAGGACGACCCCCAAGGTTGGACTACCCCGGGGCTCGAACCCAGGACCTTCTTGCTGTGAGGCGACCGCGCTAACTACCGTGCCGCCCTATAGTAACTAGCATTACAGTAATATGGATTTTTTTGTAATGTCCACTAAATTGGGAAATTGTCTGTCAGGTGAAACTTGAACTTCACAAACGAATGACGAGTGTCTCGCATCTTCCAACCATCAACCAGTCACACATTCTGTCACGTTAGCTGACAGGTGCCAAATGTAGTTATAGAGCATCACCACAACAGAATCACTACAATTTCTGAACATGGAAGAACCTGGCCAGGTAAATAATGAACAGAGGCGCCTGCCTGCTCGAGGAAGAGGAAGAGGCGTAAGGATCCATGGTGGTGTAGGGAGGGGAAAACAGCAGAGTAGAGGAAGAAGCAGAAGAGCACAAAAGCATAGCTCTGTCCCTGATGAAATTGTGGACCACATGATTAACCGTGGCCTTACAGCGGCAGAGGCTGGTTACCGAGTGCAGCCTCATGTAAACCATGCTACAGCGTCTTCAATTACCCAAACACTCTGCAGGGAAAACAGGTACGTACACAGTCAATACTGGAATAATTCATGCTATGATATTCCAGTTATAGCAATACAGTTGAATTAAAGTAAAAATATATAGCAGGATTACGTAAAGTCAACAATAAGTCAGAATAAAAGTCTATGCATGTCTGAAACTCATGCTGTAAGAAATACAAGGCACACAGCACAGTATGGGACAATACATATAAAGTAACATCTATTCGTGAATTCCAGTGTGTAGGACTAGACGACTACCTTGTGCTGGTGGCAAAAGAGCAATTTTTACACCTCAACAAGAGCAAGAGATATGCACCATGGTTGTAGCAAATAATGCTATCACACAGAGAGATCCATAGTGCAACCTTCGAGGACAATGGCGTCTTTCCAAATATCAACTCTGTCTGTAAGCACCTCCACAACAGACAGTGTTGAAAAGACATCAGATGACTATGAACCAACTCTACAGGGTACCATTTGAGAGAAACTGGCAGAGTGAAGGAGTACAACATTGGTGTGACTTCACCTAGTATATTGTACAGCCTTACGCGTTTTCCTTCATTATGGCCTGTATACGTACAGTATATAGGCCTGTATACACTAACTGAAGTTGCAGAGAAGAGCAAAAGACATTTTCACTTTGCTGTAACTGTATGATTCTACAGTAAAACTGATTTGATATTTTGTTTATGGTTTTACGTACAGAAAATAATGGAGCTGGAAGGAAGTGAAATCCCTTACACCCTTGTGTTCGTGGATGAGGCTGGTTTCAGTCTGGCCAAAGACAGAAGACGTGGCTAAAATGTCACAGGCCACTGAGCCTCAGTGGATGTGCCTGGCCAATGCGGGGGCAATATCACTATGTGTGCTGCAATATCTGAGAATAGTGTGAGTACACATATTCCCAAACATTGGCCCATACAACACCCAGAAACTCCTGATCTTATCCCTGAGAATGAGAGGTTTAGTAAGGCATGACTTGCCAATTTTTGTAATTGTGTAGGATAATATAAGCTTCCACCATGCAAAGGACATTGGGGATTGGTTTGCTGCTGTCCACCAAAGGATGCTGATGGTGTTCCTTCAACCATTTTCTCCATCCCTGAATCCAACTGAGGAATTCTTTTCTGCATGGAGCTGGAAGATGTAGATCATCGGTCTCAAGACCAAATGTCTCTGCTTGTTGCAATGGATGCTGCTTGTGGTGACATCACAGCAGAACATTGCAGGGGATGGTTGTGGCTTGTGGCACGCAAGAAGACCCCCCCCCCCCCCGTTGCATTGCAAGGGAAAACTATCAGGTGTGATGTCGATGGAAATCTGCGGCCAGACAGACTGGAGCGACAGGACATCCACTGAGGTGGAGTCTTTAGTGGAGCACTCCAGATTTACTGTCCTTCAGTGTTAGGTCACATAGAACTGCATTTTCTTACAGGAAACATTAAAAATCAATGAAAAAATGGGACAAGACTGAAATGTGGCTATAAGGGACAGTTCCAGGGTCCACTGCCATACTGACAAAACAGCTAAACATTTTGATCACTGGGTTTACACAATGCCAAAGGAACTGTTCATTTTGAGGTCATGGACTTTTTATATGAGACCATAACTTTATTCTGAAGCATGAGTTGAATGTTCTGGGCAAATTATGACCTTCTGCAGGTTATCTATGGTGTGTTGCTACACCATATAAGCTATCTTGATACATGCTCAATAGTCCAGGTGAGAAAATCAGAGAAAGTTGAATCAGTTCTTTGAACACCATATAAGCTGTTCTGACAAATGTGCCCAGAGCTTTGAGAATGTTCACACTGTTTCAAGAAATGAGCCAATGCAATCGAGAAAAACTATAAAATTCAAAACCTTGTTGCTGGCTGTCCTGTCAGTTCAAGAGCCTGCACTGCAAACCCATATTAACATGCAACACCCCTGGCAAGGCTGCTCTCTACGCCCACATCAAAAGCACTGAGCTCTTGGTCCAGACTTTTCTCTCACCTGGTGTCAGAATAATGGAATGAACCCCCGTCTTCCACCACGGCTAGACACTAGCTTATTTCTTTCATGATAGGGCCAGAAACCTTCCTTTTCCAGGCCCATCTTAATCCACGAAAGGTTTTGAAGCATTACTGTAATACTCATCTGTGGCATTGTCCAGAAGCTTTGAAGTCCTCAATTATTCACATCACTATTGGTGATCCACATCAGTATGTGGATCACCAACAGTAGACCCACCAAATGTATTCGGTGCTCTAAGATGCCTGCAGATTGATGTATGAATACATCTGCCAATTTCTAAAAGTGTCTGCCAAGAGAGATTTTAAATGCACATTTTAATGCTGGACGCTAGGATATTAGGGCATATATCATGTCTGATTCATTGCAGGACATCTACATGTATGCACGTGACATCTATGTGCCATGTTTACCGTTTGCTGAGGTGGTTCAATGCCAGATATTACAATGTCTTTAAAGGAAAAACAGCGCTTTGTTCAAACATGGCATGTTTGCAGATTGGGAACATTCACAGGCGGAAGCTTTTTTTTATGGGAACCGTCCTAGCCAACTTTTGGGTTCAAAACAAACTACTTAAATATAGCCCCAATGCTGCCACAGAAATTTCTGGATTTTTTTTTTTTTGAGCTCGACCACCTTCAATAGGCCGCATTTCCTTTTATTTCCTGTTTTCAGTTCCTTGTGAGGGAACTGGCCTTGCAGAGAACCAAATCCATTCACACCTGTGACTCACTCACTTGTGGGCACAGGCCACGGCCACAAAGAGCAGAATCCCCTGCCCCCGCTTCCACCCCCCCCCGCCTCTCAAATGAGACAGCTCAATTTCTCCCCTGCTCTCTGAGGGATGGTCGGCTCATGTCCAGGAGCCCCTGTAGCCTTATCAGCGGGGCCACAGCAGTGCAGCCGTGGACCCTCAGGGGGAGATCCGGTCGCTGCCTCCCGACAGCCCCCCCCCCCCACACACACACACACACACAAGCTCCTCTCCCGTTCGCCACTGCTGGCAAACTCCAGCAAAATATAAACATTTCCATTTTCCAGACAATGTGTGACTAAGACACTCAAAGAAAAAAAAGAAAAAAGAAAAAAAAGGGGACAAAACAAGCCTGGATATATTAAAAACAGGCCGGGGGAATGGGGCCACAGGCGACAGCGGCTCATTAAGGCCCTCATTTAGTGAGAAAACGATCTCATAAAGCCTGTTGTTCTGCCGACATCAATGACGGAGGGGACATGTTGGCTGAGAGCTGCTGACATTTCATGAGATGTCTTGTTTTGTTTGTTTTTTTTTTGGTCTGTTTTTTTGTAAAGCAGACGTGGTCGCAGGGAGCCGATTTGACGTGGGTCTTTAAAAAGTGTCTCCGCCATCGATCTCACCAAAAACTACGAAGTCCCCCCCCCTCCTCCTTCTCCAGACTTCATCAATAAGGAACAGTCCACGTTCGGCTGGGATGTAGTCCAACTTGAACTGCGGTGCTAAGTGTGGCATTACACTGTGACTCACCCCAGACCACAATATATATCCAGACAGCCCGCCCCACCCCGCCCTGCGCTGCATCACCTCTACTTAATGACCTGCTGTCTCTTTTAACCTTGGCCCCGTTTAATGTTTTAAATCATTTATGTTTCTCCTGCAGCCTGTTGTCTTGCTATAAACAACCAACCGCCATTTATACTCACATTATGTACACATGTGCTCACAAAACTTTGTGTTCACTCTCTGTCTACACTCAAGCTCTTTATTTCATGCACGTACGGGTACGTTTTTGTCTTTTTCCATTATTTCCTTATTTAACACTGGAATGACCAAAGCGACCATTAAACACTGGAACGAACAAGGCAGCCATTTTGACTGGTTTGGATTTTCAGTTTAATTACTTTGTGGGGAAAAAAAAGATACAGACCTGCCGCTCTCTGAATGCTCCTAAAATTGCATCTATTTGCATTAAATGAGTTTTAGATCAATTGCACACCAAAATAAAGTTACGATAGGAACTACCTAAAACGACCATGGACGGTCAACACGACCGTCTTGTAATTTGCGCGATCGTGTGCATCATGTGACTATTTATGACCTGTGTTGGTCGCGTCATTTCCTTCGTGAAGTTCATTGCTCTGTCCTAGAAACACACTAGTGTCCTCCAGTGCAGAGAAATAGTCTAAACTTGATTTTTGATTATATTCAAAATGTCTGGGTACAGACGCATCATGACCGAGGCGCTGCAGTATTTACAGGCATTGGACAGCGGCCATTTTAAATTGTTTGAAAAATAGTATTAAAGTTGTTAAAATGTTAATTTTGGTGTCAGTTAATTTCTTAACAGACATACTAACATATGCAATGCATTAATATCTCAACTGGGTATTTATCTTGACAGAATAGAGTTTAAAAACCGGCGGTCATTTTGACCGCCCGTGGTCGTTGTAGGTAGGAGTGACATCCCGGTCATTCTAGTGTTAACTTGCTCTGATGTGAGGTGCATCACATTTCCACATGCAAAAAGCGCTACGAATGGAGTTTGGTTTCCATTGATTGATTGATTGATTGACTGCAGCCCTCGCTGCAGCGCTACACAGTGACTCACAGAACACTCAAATTACATTCAGATGTAGAGCGCACCCTGCCCTCATACACACCCCGGGCATGAACTCCACAAAGATGGTGAGCTTCTTCTGCTCCAGGTCCCGCAGGCAGCCGTAGTACTGGACAATCCGCTCATGACGCAGGTTCTTCAACAGCTGGATCTCACACTCCAGAGCATTCACCTCCTGCAGAGAGACAGAGAGAGCGAGAGAGAGCAAGAGAGAGCGAGGAGACAGACATGGAGTGAAAAACACAGATGGGTAGGAATGGGAAAAAAAGAGATGGAGAAGCACAGACAGAAAACAACAAGAACAAGAGAAACAAACATTAAACCAGAAAAAGAGAAATGCAAAGCCACAGAGAAAAGGATGTGCATTAGAAAAAAGAGAAATTAACATTTACAATTTACATATTGAATATATTGAATCTTCAAATAACCACTCACCAATGTAAAGCAGCGAGTTATTTATTTAAATTTTCAGAACTTCACTCACATTTCTGATGTAGTAGTACTACTTGACTCCTCTATATGTCATATAGTATATATTATGACACATACGACATGGTATGTAATCCTTCACCTGTGAGATTTACTCAGATAAATGGGGAATAAATATTGGATTTGAACAAAAGAGGAATAAATATTTACAGCAGGTATTCCTTTAAATCCTAAAATCTTACCACGTGTACTATGGACCATATGGTATACTGTTGTATGGTATACCATATGGTTCAGTAGACCATGGTACCATATAGTATACCATATGATATATTGCACTACATGGTATACTGCCATATGGTACAGCATACCATATACAGTATACCATGGTACCATATAGTATACTGTACCATATGGTATCCTGTTGTATGGTATACCATAAGGTACAGTATACCACCATATGTTACAGTATACCATATGGCGGTATACTGTCCAATATGGTATACTGTTGTATGGTAGACCATATGGTACATTATACCAACATATTGTCTACCACACAACAGTAGTCAGTGGTTTGTTCCGAGGTTACCTGTACGACATGCATCTCACCTTGCTTGTTTCTTGACAATCCGGGTCAAAGGGCACCTGTTTAGCCGCCAGCTCACGGCCCGTGTCGGCGTCGTAGCAGAGGTAGACCTCCCCAAACGCACCACGCCCCAGAAGCTTTCCCTGCCGCCAATTCACAGGCGCCCGTGGAGCTGCACAACACAAAACACCATCAGAGACACTTAAACACCAAACAAAACCCACCGCATACCCAATTTGTTACTGCGCCCACAGACTGACAGAAGTGCTGAGATATATTGATTTAAACAAATGCCGAATTCAGAGCAGACAAACCCCCCCCGCCCCCGCCGACAGACAGGCCCTCTAACTCACACAGCGCCTTCAACCCACACCAGACAGCAAATCCACCGCAGGGTTGTATGCAAGTCCCACCACAGACCCTCTCAGATAACACTAATAAAAGGTGATGGTAGTGACGGGGAGGGAGGGAGGGGGTCCCCCAAATAACCCCGTCAAACCGCTTTCAGCACACACCGCAGCCGCCAGAGAGGAGCTGTCATCATCATCTCCATATGGACCAACACTCTTACACCATGACCGTTTCCCGTTTCAGTTTTTTTCCTTTTCTTTTTTTGGGGGGGGGGGGTTGTTAACTGGGTAATTGGTGGCTGAGTTTCGAAAGGACAGCTGTGTGTGGGAGAGAAGGACTCAGTCGACTGACACACAAACCGCAAACAGTTTAGCCGAGCCTTCACTTTTGCTAACAAAAGGCTGTTTCTGGGCAGCGCCATCGATGGCTGTGATTAGCGAGCCTGTGTCACGGCTTACTGCACATAAGACACTACGTAGGATGATGATGATGACGGGCTCGGGGGAGGTGGGTATTCTCTTTACTGTACTACTGCACCGTATTTCCATTCCCTGTCACAGCCTGCTGCTGGAAATACAGGACGGTATAGTCGGCACAGGCCTGGAGGTGTTTTTGAACTGGAGCCTTTGTCTCTTATCTCCGGGTCGTGACTTCAGCCTAGGTTCGACTATAGCCTGTACAGCTGAGCTGCAGACACTGGGCAGCACATCCATGCTATTACATCCTACAGATCAGACTACTTTTAAAACTGCAACAGACTGAAAAAAAGGACAAACATAAAGGATCTAAGCAGATAGTTCCTCTAACAACCCTGAAGTACAGCCACACACACACACAGTTGGGACACACACAAGATTGGCATAAGAACCACACATCTGACCATGGAGGAGCATCACAATTCTGCGCTGCAGTCCAACGGAGCAGGCCGCGCTGCAACATGGCAGACCGCTGCCATCAAAACATGGATAGACGGTGTGGGTTCCATTTCTGCTCGGGTACAATATCGACTCGGGGTCCTTTGACTACATATGACGTCACGGATTATGTTGCTAGCTAGCGTTAGCTTTATAGTTATTTAGCTGTGTGTTTTTTACAGTCCACGTTGACACAGAGTTGGTTAGTAAGGGTGCGAGGGCCGAAGGCCCGAACTGCGTCTAAGGAGCAAGGCCACAGGCTCAGGACGAAGGGGGGTCCTGGATGAGCGAACGCACACGAGGGCTGAAGGCCCAAGCTGCGTCTAACGTCAGTCTAGTGTTTCCCGCTGTTCCTAAACTGAACTAGCCCCTACCCAATAATAATGCATGAAATAGTGATGTCATCTGTAGTCGCAGGACCCCGAGCATGTCCAGTAGACCAATATTTTTTTTCCTAGGATGAATCCGGAGAGTTCCCGCTCTAAGGCGCTAGGATTGGCCAGAACTGCCTGTCAGTCAACTTTCCGGATTCATCCTTGGGGGGAAAAATCGCTTACCGTACACACACAGTTAAATTGGCACAGTTAGCTTGGTTGCAAACGTGGCTAATGGCTAACAGTTAGCTAGCAAACGTTTAGGGTTAGGGTTGTTGCGCGTTCGCATCGGCCTTGACTGACAGGCGGATCTGGCCAATCCTAGCGCCAGAAGGTGGGAACTTTTCGGATTCATCCTAGGAAAAAAATATTCGCATCCGGTAGGACGAGTAGATCAAGTACCGACAACGGCAACTAACTTCACTTCCTGTTTACGTTTCTCTTCATCTCAAGCTCCGCTCGCAATGGTTATCGGCACTGAACGACACAGAATTTTTATCCACATCACACCGCCCAAGTTCATCCAGCTCTGTCCGGGTTTGTTTGGTGGAAAAAAAAAATCAAAACAAGCTTAAACTAATGGTCTATGACTTGAATCCTGAACCTCCTCACCCTTGCAAACCCGCTTTGCTTGACGGCTATTAAGCCGACCATTACTGCCCCCAACTTCACCCACATCCGCCGAGTCAGCAAAAGTCCAGCGTATGTGCAAGAGCCGTGGCTAAATCAGACCCAGTAAAATAAGCGTTTTACTGAGTGCCTGGCGTTGGCCTTGGAGGGTAAAACTCACACTTGGGCGTACTGCGCGGGCAGCTCTTGTCTGTGGCCCGGCCCAGCGTGCGCAGGTCGCTGTATTGCAGAGTACTGTCCCCGTTGTAGCTTCGCGTGCGGCTGGATGGAACGAGCTGGAAGAGATTCTCCTGGGGCATGAAGCTTCGTGGGAAGGTCCTACGACCTGAGAAACACATGGGCAAGAAAGGCGGGACATTGGTGCGAGTTCACGCACGCACACACATATGCACACACACCTGGCTGGCTACTTTATATAACATTGGTAGTGTATGTTAATTGGTGTGCATGCTAAATACTCCTAATTCTTTAATTTTATCATTCTTACTTGCAATATTTAGGAACTTACAAGATTATTGATACTTCTAATAACATTTTTGACACCACTTCTTGAGATAGTTACCCTTTGCTACAATGTACTTGCAATTCAGTTGATGCAAGCGTACTTATTATCTGCATAGAACTGAGTCTTTATAAAGTTTTACACTAATTTGCATGCACAGAACAGGCCTCGTGCAGAGAGACGGAGGCCTTGGAACGGCGCAGCTATAGCCGAGTGCCTGTTTGCTGCGCCACTCCACTTCCTCTTAGACAGGAAACAGACCGCTGTGTTTTCATTGAGGTCCAGGGAAACGTAAACTACTGCTAGCCAAGGTTAGCCTCTGACGAAGCAACTACTAGCAGCTGCTGCCTGGAACAGAAAGCCAGCACTTGATGCAAAAAAATCTACCCACTAAGACAAAGAACACAAAATAAACATACATCAGTAACATTAAAAAGTGGCATGGAATGTGCAAAGTAAAAAAACAACAGTGGACTGCAGGACAATTCATGAAATCTGTTCAATCTAATCAGATAATAGTAGTGGTAGTGTGTGTGTGTGTGTGTGTGTGTGTGTTTGCACTCGCATGCACAGGGGAATAACCTATCTGTTTGGTCTGAGATAATGCTCTTTGTGTTCCTCTAGTAAAGCCACTTCCTTACCATCACCGTAGTCCTTGCTGCGATTGGGCAACTGAAACTGGCGCGGGAATGTCCCTCCTTTCCCATGTCGACCTGAAGGGGGCGCAGTAAAGCAGACCTGCTGATCAGTGAGGTGCAACGTGAGCGGTTCCCCATCAATTAAACCAATGACGACCTTTCACGGTAGTGAGTGAGATCTACCCATCGAATTAGACCAGTCAGTCCACATTATTACAAGACCTGAAAGTCCCCATGCAAGTCTGTGACGGTGGTTTTAATAATTCATAGAGAGCGGTTTGATTCACAGACGAGGAAGACATTGTGCTCCCATGTTGATCTCTAATAAGAGTTGATATCTAATAAGAGTGACACTGTTGTTTAAATGAAAGAGAGCTCCGGCACTCTTTTGCAATGGGCCCTTCATTACAAATCTAGACACGTTGGAAATAATAAAAAATCAAGTTTAGACTATTTCTCTGCACTGGAGGACGCTAGTGTGTTTCTAGGACACAGCTCATGGTCGTTTTAGGTAGATATTATAACAGTTTTTGTGCAATTGATCTAAAACTCATTTTAATGCAAATATATGTAATTTTAGGAGCATTCAGGGAGCGGCAGGTCTGTATCTTGCACTTTTATTTTTTTCCCAAAGTTATTAAACTTTGAAAATCTAAAGTGGTCAAAATGTCCGCCTTGGTCGTTCCAGTGTTCAACAGTGTCCGATCGCAAAGCGCTTCCAAAACCAGAGAAGCAAGTAGAGGACGGGGTTTCAGCTAGTCCAGTACAGTCTAGTCCAGTACAGCCGTGTTCCTGCCTAAACGCTGCTGAAAGAGGCCAGGGTGGCTCGTGTGCGCTAGCTTAGCCTTAGCCATGAACCCAGTGGGGCAGTAACTGTAGGCAGGTGGGGAGCGCTGCTGACGCAGGCAAGGACACACACACACACACACACACACACACACACACACACACACACACACACACACACACACAGACATTCACACATATACACACACACACACACACACACACACAGAGGGGAAAAAAACTCTCTCTCTCACACAAATATGCACACACTAAATGGGGAGCAGCGGAGTCACTTGCAATTGAAAGCAGCTGTTCCATCAGATGACTGCCTCCCTTTGCGTTGTTTTTGTGGCTGTATCCCATGGAGACGGGGATATTTTTTGAGTTTGGCAGCACGGGATGGAGAGGAAAAATCTACTCACAGGGAATGGTAAACAAACACTGTAACCCTCAGCAGGAAGGGCCACACAGCTTTACATCAGGGAGGAGAGCGGGAGAGGAGGGGGTGTGTGTGCGCGTGCATGGCTCGTGACAGCGAATGAGCCCTGAATTCTGTGAACTACGTGGGCCTCCCCCCCTTCTCTCGCCTGCGTTATAGAGTCTGCCGGCACGTCCTCCCTTTCTGAAAAGAAAACAGCAACCGCCAACTGGAGCGACAGGCGTTCTGCTGCTCGCCTCCACAACACGGCGCGGCAACCCCTCTGTTGACGAGGATTAGGGAAGCATTATCTGTCTTTCTGCCTGCCCTGTGATCTGTGTGTCTGGGAGGGGAACGTAACACATGGGGGCAGTGAGGAGGAGGGGTCGAGGGACGTGTGTGTGTGTGTGTGTGTGTGTGTGTGTGTGTGTGTGTGTGTGCGCATCAAGAGGCAAGGGGGACCCTGTGTGTGTGTGTGGGGGGGGGGTCATCAAGAGGGAACAGCAATCTCTCATTTAACACAAACGTGAGTTGTTTTGTGTTGGGGTGGGGGTGGGGGGGGGGGAGTAGAAATCCTGCACAAAACTCCAAGAGACAAAATGGAGAGTACTGGGCTGACTGGAGATGGACAAACGGGAGTGAGAGAGAGAGAGAGAGAGGGGAAAAAAAGGGAGTCACAGTTCCATCAGACCTCCTCTTTCCCCCTTTTATCACATCACCAGAGCTCTCTCATTTCCAACAAGAGATATGACCAGAAGATCACAATCACCTGGTGACTCCTCTCTGCTGGTAGAAACCGCCTCTGGTTTCTAGTAAATATCCAGTAAATATCCAGTAATCTGTGGAGAGCTCTGGCTTCCACTGTGGAGACACTTCAGACCACACCAGCCTCTACAAAGTGATGACAGTCTCGTCCCTGCAGCACCTCGTATTGTGTGGCAGTCTATACAGATCTGAACTGGAGTCATGCTGTCATTCAATACTGTCGTTTAGCGTCTTTCGGCGGTGATGGACTGGGTTGTGACTGGGATATAGTCTCACCACGATGTAGCTTGTTGTTTAACACTAGGATTTCACTCCTACCTAAAACAACCTTGGGCGGTCAAAATGATGGCTGGTTTTTAAACTCTATATTATGTCAAGATAAATACCCAAATGAGATATTAATGCATTATACATGTTAGTGTGTCTGTTATGACACTAACTGAAACCAAAATTAACATTTTAACAACTATAATCTATTTTTAAACAATTTAAACAACAGAGACATGGTCGAACTTGAAGTGAAAATATTACCTGCAAAACAAAACTGAAAACACATATTGCTAATCAAACCAACATAACAAGGCCTAAAAAACCAGACATGTAAAAAAAAGAACCGAAAATAACAACTGAAACAGTCCCAAACAAAGACCGGAACTTAAAAACTACTAGAATGACCGTGGGCGGTCATTTTGACCACCGCTGTTTTTAAACTCTATATTCTGTCAAGATAAAAACGCAACTGAGAGATTAATGCATTACATGTGTTAGTATGTCTGTTAAGAAACAACTGACACCAAAATTAAAATTTTAACTACTTTAATACTATTTTTCAAACAATTTAAAATGGCCGCTGTCCAACGTCTGTAAATACTGCAACGCCTAGGTGGTTGTCATGGTGCGTCTGTAACCAGACATGTTGAAAATAATCAGAAATCAAGTTTAGACTATTTCTCTGCACAGGAGGATGCTAGTGTGTTTGTAGGTCAGGGCGATGAACTTCACCAAGGAAATGACGCGATCAACACACGTCATAAACAGTGACATGACGTGCACAATGACGTGCAAATTACTAGCGGTCATTTTGACCGCTCATGGTCATTTTAGGTAGATCTTATCATACATTTTTTGTGCGATTGATCGATTGATCTAAAACTAATTTTAATGCAAATATATGCAGTTTTAGGAGCATTCAGGGAGCGGCAGGTCTGTATCTTTTATTTTTTCACAAAGTTATTAAACTTTGAAAATCCAAAATGGTCAAAACGACGGCGTTGGTCGTTCCGGTGTTAAATTAATAGGAACGAGAGTGAGTTGCCTAAAATCTCTCACAAAGCGAGGTTTTGAAATATTGGAGGAAGTATTATCTGAAAACTAATTTTGGTCTGACGTTACACTCCCAAACAGTTCAACTGCAATGAACTTCAGCTGCATTCTTAAATGTAGTGCTTTTGCATAAGTAAGCAGATGTTGGGGTATTGAACTCGCGAGACGGTTGTTGTGGTACTTTTCATATCAGGCAGCACTTATCTGAACCCGAGCTGAGCTTCTCATTTCCATCATCAACATGAAAAACAACAAGACTAGTAAAGTCCAGAATAATAATCAGCCTTCTCACATGACAGCAACAGTCTGTCTCTTTCTCGGGTCTGGGACACGGCCGAGCCAAGCCCGTACTCAGAATTAAGCGATGGAGACACAGATTCAAGCGTTGCTCGGCAGTTAAAGTGGAGAAGCAGCCTCCGCGCGGCTCTCTTACCTTTGTATTCGTAGTTGAGGTTCAGGTAATTGTTGTCACGGTTGTTCTGCGAGAAAGGAGGACTGAAATGAGAAGAGAACGGGAACAAGGTGAGAAACGACTCGCCGTTTGTCCGACAGACACCGGGGCTCGAGCCGCTGGCCTAAATCACACAGAACAAACACAAAGTGCCCGGCTGAAAACTTCTGAATGTAAATATATCTTCTCCTGAAGTGAGGGAACGGTGTGAGATATGTCTGCTTCACGTCTACGGCGGGTTAAGACGTGGCCCCACCATGGACACACCGCCGCGGCCCAACACGTCAGGGTCTGCACGCAGGTAAAACCGCCGCAGCACATACCTCAGTATGCACGAGCGGTTCCTCCGTGTCTCTGCTTGGTAATAATGGGAGGAGGGGGACTTCCTGACAGGACGGTAATGACACCTCGACAGGCGGATGCGGAGCGAGGAGGTCTTTACCCGCCACCTACAATCGCGTGCATGTCTAGTAATGCAGCATGTGGCAGAGCTGACATCCCCGACCATTAAAATGTGAGTGTGCCCAAATAAAACACAGAAACACCCCCCCCCCCCACGCACACACACACACACACTTCTGCAGCCAGCCCTGCCCCGTGATCCCATGTAGAGTGACGTCTCTGGTGACCACGGGGCGGCGCGGGGCACGAGACCCTGCATAAGGGGCACGCATGCCGCGCACAGGGAAAGGTTCCATGCACTCGTTTCCTGCGATTGTTCTGTAGCCTGGAGCCCAGATAAGCCTCATGCAGGTAGAGCCGTTTCCTTCTCTCTCTCTCTCTTTCTCTCTCTCTCTCTCTCTCTCTCTCTCTCTCTCTCTCTCTCTCTCTCTCTCTCTCTCTCTCTCTCTCTTCTCTCTCTCTCCTCTCTCTCTCTCTCTCTCTCTCTCTCTCTCTCTCTCTCTCTCTCTCTCTCTCTCTCTCGCACGCACACACACACACACACCAAATGTTGGTGTGTGTCTCTCTTGATTTCATTCTTTCCCTCCCATTCTCGCTCACTCTATTCAGTCAACCTCAGACTTCCTTCTCCGTCTTTCACCGTTTGTGACTCTGTGTGTGTGTGTGTGTGTGTGTGTTTTATTTTTTAGTTTTCTCTCTCCTACTATTGTCCTGCATGGAGCCTCACTCACCCACTCAAGTCTCTCTCTCTTTCTGTGTGTGTGTGTGTGTGTGTGTGTGTGTGTGTGTGTGTGTGTGTGTGTGTGTGTGCGTGCGTGCGTGCGTGCGTGCGTGCGTGCGTATGATAACAGAGGAATCCGGGTGTCCAGATAAGGGCTTTGTTGCTATGGTAACAGCGAAGCGACCTGATTCTACTTCCTCCGAGGTGGCGGGTGGCGGGGAAGGGTCAGGGAGCTCGTCAAGCCTTTAACCGCTGTTTGTAAACTCCACGGAGAGAGCTGGTGTGTGATTCTGCGCCAGCACGGGAACACGTGAGTGTGTGTGTGTGTGTGTGTGTGTGTGTTCGCGTCCGTGCACCGATGCAACACAACCACGCACAACTGTGTCAGGTTGGGACGAACACGACGAATAAATGGAACAACCTAGCAGCAAAGGTAGCCTTGCACACGTGCACCCTGCAGTTGTGTGTCTCCACAAGAAACACTAGACTCTATAGCATGCTCTCTCTCTCTCTCACAAACACGCACACACACTTGACAAAGCATGCACATCCCTCACGGTGAGCCATCTCACCTGTCCAGTGCTTGATCTATTGATTGACAGCTGCTTGAGAGAGAGTTGTCTGCACTCCCAAAGGGCTCCAGCATCTGACAGACAGTAAAACACAATGTTAAGTGTCGGGGGGCAGATACAAACATATATTGTGTGGTGGTGTACACATGGCAGTGTGTGTGACAACAAAGGCCGCGGGGGGAGCTTGCGCCTCTACAAAGCACCGAGAGAGCGGAGTGGCGAGCGGCCTGTCGGACATGTCTCCTCTCATTTCATCATCACAGTGAATGAAATGAAACTGAATGAATAAAACACCAAGTCTTGTCTAAGAATGTTCCACCCGGGCTCCTGGGTGGCGTGGCGGTCTATTCCGTTGCCTACCAGCATGGGGATCGCTGGTTCGAACCCCCGTGTTACCCTCCGGCTTGGTCGGGCGTCCCTACAGCCATGTGTGTGGGTGGGAAGCCGGATGTGGGTATGTGTCCTGGTTGCTGCACTAGCGCCTCCTCTGGTCGGTCGGGGCCCCTGTCCGGGGGGGGGGGGTTGGGGGGAATAGCGTGATCCTCCCACGCGCCACATCCCCCCTGGTGAAACTCCTCACTGTCAGGTGAAAAGAAGCGGCTGGCGACTCCACAGGTATCGGAGGAGGCATGTCGTAGTCTGCAGCCCTCCCCGGATCGGCAGAGGGGGTGGAGCAGCGACCGGGACGGCTCGGAAAATAGGGTAAGTGGCCAAGTACAGTTGGGGAGGAAAAGGGGGGAAAACTCCAACAAAGAAAAAAAGTAATTCTGATCAAATGTACAAGCTAAGAATACATAGACAATACATATATATATATATATATATATATATATATATATATATATACACATACATATACACATACATATACACATACATATACACATACATATATACATATATATTAGCTCTGCACGTTGTTTTGGAGTCACTGGAAACCCATTTTGTTGCTTTTTTGAGGGCGGGTTTGCAGCTCCTCTTGCGTCCGTGTTAGCGCCGGCTGCATCTCATAACTAGGTCCTGACCGTACGGACGGAGAAGTGTTGTGTGGTAATGTAGCATGTCCCCTAGAAAACAGCCAAACGCCTTAAAAGTGAACTGCCACCACTCATGCTGTCAGCTCAGAGGATGAGGCGTCTGGTTACACAGAAAAGTGAACTGAATCTGAGCAGCGTCATGTGACCGTCAAGTGAGAGTCCGGTCAGAAATGCGGCGGTCAGAACAGTGGCTTTCCTCACATTTTGGTCCAGGATCTCAGGGATGAACTCGCCCTCACTGTGGATGCTGGTGTAGGAGCCCTGCCGGGCGATCTGCTGCTGCTCCTCGGGGACGCTGCCCGGAGGCGGAGACGTGCGGCCAGTGTGGAGAGAACCTGATGGGGGGGGGGGAGATAGGAGGCGCAGGGAGGATGGGGAGGTAGGAGGTAAAAGAAGAGTGGGAGAAAAGGGGGGGGGCAAGTGAGAGACAATGCGATGGAGGGATGATAAAGAGAGAAGGGCAGAGGGGAGAGAAGACAGCATTACTGTGTTATTCCCGGAATAAAAGTTCAATGGCGCCAAGTCGACAAGGAAATGATTTACTGAACTGTACCACGGCCACCTCTAACCTCAATTACTCTGAGCTACGAGAGAGAGAGAGAGAGAGAGAGACAGACGTGCGAAACAGAGAGAGAGACGAGAGGGAAAGAAAGAGACAAGAGAGTGACAAACTAGAGCGAGAGAGACGACAGATGAGAGCAAGAGAGAGAGAGAGAGAGACAGATGAGAGAGAGAGACAGAAGAGAGAGACAGATGAGAGAGAGACAGACGAGAGAGTGACGAACTAGAGAGAGCGAGAGAGACGACAGATGAGAGCGAGAGAGAGAGAGACAGATGAGAGCGAGAGAGAGAGAGAGAGAGCTAGCTAGCTTGTCCCTGGCACAGTGAGAAGAGACATTGTATAAGTTGGGGACTGAATGTCTGACTGTCGCTGTCTGTGTTGACTCAGAGAGGCACAGTGAGGCCCATGGACAGCGAGGCATGATGGGAATGGTGGAAATGTCAGAGTTGGGTGGCTTGAGGGTTTTTTGACTGTCGCAGTTCAACAGAAACGACACATTTTCAGACAAGAAAAGAAAAAAAGTCGGGGTTGACGGGCTCTTCTTTAATACCGTACACCTCGAAAGTGTGGTCATGTGACAGACTCTGCCACTGGTAGTGACGCAGTTTGATTGGACAGCCAATTGGGATGGCATAAAAAAAATGCCAATGTCGGAGAGCGTCGTGTTACCATGGAGACCGTCTGTCCAAAGCTCAACTTGAACGTCTGCCTCCGTTCTCCTCCTTTGCCCTCCTGCTCGCTCACTTTGTCCTCTCTCCCGCAGCCCTTCTGCCAGCCGTGCCGGCGCTTCACGTCACTGAGGTGGGCTGCGGGCCCACATCACCGGCCCACTCAACCATCCACTGTGACCGCTCAGCTGTCACCCCTCATCTGCCACCCCCCCCCCGACTTGTGGTTTGGAGGAGGGTTGACATAAGAGGGAGAAGGGAATTCTATACGATTTAAATAGGCCGGGCTGGTGACAGCGTGAAGGTAAGTGGAGCTATGTGAGGAGGACTGGTGCTGATGCTGATGGCCATCTCCCACCGCCATGCGGAAGCACAAATGCAGCACTGGAATTATGCCAACGGTGGTTTGTTTGCATTCTTGCATGCATGCGAGGTTGCCCACTTTTTATGAACCTCTTTGCTAATCAACAAAACTCGAGGACTACACCAAATGCTATGAGAGAGGGCTAAAATACTGGCCTTCAACCGAGATCTAGGGGGACTAGAAGATTTAGACTTGAGTCTGGCAGCTGGGGGGCTGAGAGTTCACACAGCACGCCAGACCTTCACGCTCTGCAAGCAAACAAGCCAGGGGGGACGGCAAAACTGAAGTGTGACACCGAGATAGCCAGGAGAGGAGCTTCTCTAGTCCTTCCTCACACTTAGCCAAGGCTAACATCAAAACACACACACACCAGGTTTCCAAAAGGGCGAGTTTCCACATATTTGTGGAATTATGGTTCCTTGTTTGGGGCTATCCCAGCATGCATTGATTTTGATTTGATTTTTCCCCCACCTTTTTCTCCCCAATTGCACTTGGCCAATTACCCTATTTTCTGAGCTGTCTCGGGCGCTGTTCCACCCCCTCTACCAATCCGGGGAGGGCTGCAGACTACCACATGCCTTCTCCAACACATGTGGAGTCGCCAGCTGCTTCTTTTCACCTGACAGTGAGGAGTTTCACCAGGGGGGCATAGCACGCGGGAGGATCACGCTGTTCCCCCAGTTTCCCCTTCTCCCCGAACAGGTGTTCCAACCGACCAGAG
Source organism: Lampris incognitus (assembly GCF_029633865.1). Lineage (NCBI taxonomy): Eukaryota > Metazoa > Chordata > Actinopteri > Lampriformes > Lampridae > Lampris > Lampris incognitus. The sequence goes on from NC_079229.1 coordinate 11,620,703, forward strand.
GAGGCACTAGTGCACCGGCGAGGACACATACCCACATCCGGCTTCCCACCTGCAAACACGGCCAATTGTGTCTGTAGGGACACCCGACCAAGCCGGAGTTAACACGGGGATTCGAACTGGCGATCCCTGTGTTGAGAGGCAATGGAATTGACTGCTATGCTACCCGGACGCCCATCCCTCTCCGCATTTAACCCATCCTAGCTGTGTAGCTAGGAGCAGTGGGCAGCCGCTGTGCAGCACCCGGGGACCAACTCCAGTTCATCTCGCCATGCCTTGCTCACGGGCACAGACAGGAGTATTAACCCCAACATGCATGTGTTTTTGATGGTGGGGGAAACCAGAGCACCCGGAGAAAACCCACCGCAGACATGGGGAGAACATGCAAACTCCACACAGAGGACAACCTAGGATGACCCCTAAAGGTTGAACAACCCCGGGGTTCGAACCCAGGACCTTCTTGCTGTGAGGCGACAGCGCTAACCACTGGCCTTACACACTCACACGCTAGTCACAACTATGGGCTGTTGAGAATATCCAGTTCACCCAACACATGTATTTAACTGTGGGGACCACATCAAATATGAGGACAACATTCCTACATTTCCCATCGAGCAGCTGGGGTCAAACTGTAAGGTTGAAGCCCTGAACAGTAAGCCACTGTGTTACTTAGAATCAGGGTCTAATCTTACAATTTCAGAGTTTTTAGAAACCCTGAACAAACAGGGCAGTAAAACGCCAGGGTCGGGCAAAAGGTTGCTTGGTATGAGGGAGCGGTCGCTTGTCCTTGTTTCACCCAGTGTCTCTCCAGCTGTCAACGCTGTCCCTTCCACTTCAGACATCGCCCAATTTGCATTCTTATGTTCTCAAGTGTGTTATAAAGCATGTCAGCCATGCTGCTATTAACATTCCTGCAGCTATGGCAGCACGTCGCTAAATCAACACTGACAAGACCCTTCTGAAGCCCGAGCAGCCCACTTCCCACCTGCACCACAGAACAACGAGGAAGTCCGCCGCATTTACCCCAACTCCCTCCTCTTCACCCTGCTCCTCTCTCTCACTTTCTACACTCACTCTCACTCTCTCTCTCTCTCTCTCTCTCTCTCTCTCTCTCTCTCTCTCTGTGTTCTTCATTTTGTCATTCTCGTTTGCTCTGTCACCCACTTCCCTCCCTTTCTCCCTCCCTTGTCACCTCTCTCTTTATATATGCCAACTCTCTCGCGTTCTACACTCTCTCTCACTTTCTACACCCTCCCTCTCTTTTCTTCTCACTTTCTACACTCTTCTCTCTCACTTGCTACACTCTCTCTTCTCTCACTTTCTATACTCTCCTCTCTTCTCTCTCACTTTCTACACTCTCCTCTCTCACTTGCTACACTCTCTCTTCTCTCTCACTTTCTAAACGTTCCCTCTCTTCTCTCTCACTTTCTACACTCTCCCTCTCTTCTCTTCTCTCTCGTTTTCTACACTCTCTTCTCCCTCACTTTCTACTCTCTTCTCACTTTTTACACTCTCTCTCTTCTCCCTCACTTTCTACTCTCTCTCTCACTTTCTACATCCTCTTCTCTTCTCTCTCTTCTCTCTCACTTTCTACACTCTTTCTCTCTCTTCTCTTCCCTTCTCACTCTTTCTACACTCTCTTCTCTCTCACTTTCTACACTCTCTCTTTCTACACTCTTTTTCTCTCTCTCTCTTCTCTTCCTTTCTCTCTCTTTCTACACTCTTCTCTCTCTCACTCTCTACACTCTCTTCTCTCTCAATTTCTACACACTCTCTCTCTCTCTTTCTCTCACTCTGTGTTCTTCACTTTGTCATCCTCTTTTGCTCTCTGTCACCCATTTCCCTCCCTTTCTCCCCCTCTCGTGTCACCTCTCTCTTTATATATGCCAACTCAGACATTCTACACTCTCTCTCTCCGTCTCTGAGGGAGTAACAGGACCATGTGATGGATCAGTCACAGCAGTCTGACTGGTGACTGACGCAAAGCGAGACAGGATGAATGGGAGTGCATGCCCTGTAAACGTTAGTGTGTGTGTGTGTGTGTGTGTGTGTGTGTGTGTGTTTGCATCAACACTCTGACTCACCTGTCGAGTGTTTGCGCACCCTCTCCGAGCCCTTCAGCAGGGAGCCCTTCAGATCTCCCAGCGACCGAGAAGACCTCATCTCGCTCTGCTTGTCCCTGCTGTTCACCTGCAGGTACTGCATGGGCAAAACAGGAAGCGAGGAGGTGAGGTTGGTGAGGTGGAACGACAGAAAGCAGAACAGGGTCAG